>NC_043717.1:4909308-5019078 GCF_006229205.1 Suricata suricatta | reverse complement strand
CTCCGCGCGCCGCGGCCGCCGGGAGGGAGGCCGGGAGGTGCGCCCGGGGACCGCGCGAGCCGCCCAGCCCCGCAGGTGCCCGAGGGCCCACACTTTTGTCTCCGCGGAGCGCAGCTTTCACAGCCGGCGGGCCCGGAGCTCGCGGCCCGCCATCGGAGCCCCGGGCCCCGGGCCCGAGTCGTGTGTTCCTGAATGTGTGCGCAGAGGCGGAGGGGGGAGGTGGTAGCGGTGCGCGCCCCGGTTCGGAGCCCGGACGCTTCCAGGTCTCACTCCCGGAGAGAGAGAGTGTGGAGAGTAAGGAAAGAGATTCAGGGGGACACGGGACTTCGAGGGCCGCGTTTGGATGCTCCGAGAAGAGCCCCGAGTCAGGGAGTCCCCCAAACCCCGTAGGTCCTTCCGGGTGGAGGATAGGAGAGCGTGTGTGTGGATGAGTGTGAAATCGGGGGGTTCAGGGGAAGGCGCGCTCGGCGCCTGTGGATTCCGGGGACCCTTGCGGGGA
The DNA here is from genome assembly GCF_006229205.1 of Suricata suricatta. Lineage (NCBI taxonomy): Eukaryota > Metazoa > Chordata > Mammalia > Carnivora > Herpestidae > Suricata > Suricata suricatta. The sequence goes on along the minus strand of NC_043717.1, from coordinate 5,018,579 downwards.
GCCACGGTAGCAAGCGTCCCCGCAGGGCTTGGCGTGGGAACCCGGGGTGCGGGGGGCGCCTCTGCGCCGCTTGCCAGGCGCGTCCTGGTGCCTTTCCCAGCAGACTCGAGTGCGCGCAGCGTAAAGTCATTCACGCAGACGCCTTATTTCTCTCGTGAGCCATCGTTCTCTTCCGGGCCTTCTCGCCTCTACCCTTCGCGGCTCACCTGTTCCAAGACTTTACCTTCCTTGTTGCCGCAGGAAAACTGTGGAGGCCGGAAGGAGACCCGAGACTGTTTTCAAGATCAGCCCTCTGATCTTAGGAAACAAATCCCCCCGCCCCGGGCAGGGTACCGGGAGCTTTCCAAGGGGCCCTGCGTATTAATCCGCGAGAGGAGGCGATTGTAATGACGGTAGAGTTTGGGAAGAATCTCCGTAGCCTTGGGGATGCCCCTCCGGCCCGAGAGCTAATGAAACCTAGCGCCGAATGGCACAAAACTCAAAGTTGGGATCTTCAGAGATTGCAGCCGCTAACGAAGTGTGCATGCGCGTGAGGGCGCCTTCAAAGAAGCAACATGTAGTGTGGGTTTCGTCGGCGCTGGCACCCTCTGCGGTCTTCTGGCCCTGCAGAGACAGGGACAGCCGGGTGCTCCTGTCCTGCGCTGAAATGACGCGGACGCCCTGGAGAGGGCTCCTCCCGGCCACCTGGTTCCCAAGCCGCCCTGCCCTGCCAGCCCCGCTCCTGAGAAGATGCCACCCCATTGTAAACAATAGAAAACAAAACAGAGCAACCCATTCTTGGAGAGAAAGAGTATCTTTTCGTCCCTTCCTTCCTTCTTTCTTTCTAATTGAATTGTCACTTGCTGTAATTTATTTGTTTTACAGTTTAAGCGGCTAAAGAAGCAGTTTAGAACAAGCCAATTTCCGTGAAAGGCTTTTCTTGTGGTCTCCTGGCATGATTTCTCTCCAGAAGAAAAACTGCTGACAGAAAACACATTGCCAGACAATCGTGATTACATTTTAATTAGCTGGGGTGGGGTAAGCTGCACATTACTCAGTTAGGACTTAATAACTGCTGTTTCTGCAATCAATTGCCAAGCCATTCTTGGAGGTTTAACCCTAACCTGGTAATGCCTATCTGATTTACCTAAATTGCACGGATTCAGCGTCCTCCCGATTGCAGAAGGCAGCCCCACACTCTGTGCACAAGCCCTCCAGCCTCCCTGCCCCTCCCCCTGGTTAAATAATTGGGAGAGGATGGCGGAGTCAGGCTGCCGGAGAAGGGCCTTACCAGGACCTGTGTTTTCCTTACCAGGCAGCAAAGGCCGGGCAAGAGGAGGCTTGTGCAGCAGCGCCTTCTAAGTCCTCACGCCAGCTTGGCCAAATCGGCCCCAGCGGAAGGCCGTTTCTGGAACAGGTGGCCGTTGGAGGCATCTTTTTAAGGGCGGAGGAGGGTTGGCCTCGTCTTCGTGGCCAGCCAAGTGTGTGGACTCTCAGATGTGAAAGCTGCCAGGGCTGGGCTAACCCAGCCTCTGCACTCACGGTGCATATAGAGACTCAGAGCTGTGGGGGGCACTGCCCTGGAGTAGCAGGCCCGCACTGGGGGCTGGCATCGGAGTGTCTCCACCCCAGTTCCACACGCTTTGCAGCCTCCCGAGGCGGCGATGGGCCATGGGGCCGCGGGTAGATCGTGTGCACCTGCTGCCTTGGCTTCCGCAGTGCTGGCGAGCATCACCTGGTGGCCACGTAGCCATCACCCAGGCCGGGAAGCCCACAGGACTCGGTGCTGATCCATGCGGATGGGAATGGTGACTGGGGACTCGCGGGGTTACTTGGCACTTTGGCCTGGAGCACTTCCAGATCTCATACTGAAAGGGAGACGGACCGTGCACTGCATCGTTTTGCTCATAATTCTGGCCCCCTTCACGGAAGGAAACACAACAAGGTGGCACTTCCCAGGACCTCGGGTCCAGCGCCCAGTGCAGGGCTTTGGGCACATGCAGCTTGGCACGTATCATGTACACAGTGTGGTTAAAATCCTCCTGACGGAGGTGGCTGAGAAGGCCGTCATTCTGTCTGTGGAATGAACATGAGACCCGGGCTGTGGGGCGTGGAGCCGGGCAGACCTGCTCTCCCGCAGCCTTCGGCACTGGGCAGATGGGCGCCTTGGGCAGACCACCCCCGTGAACCTCCAGCCTCTCGTGTGTCTTGTGGGAGGCAAGGACATGGCCGGCAAGGTGGAGATCATAGAACACGGTGGGGATAATGAAAGCGGCGGCGGACACAGCTGATGCCCATTGGAAGGTTAAGATTAGGGACAGACTCTGTCCTGGGGCCGGGCCAGGCACATCTCCTTTAATCCCCGCCAGCAACCATCCGAGGCCGGGAGTGTTTGCTTCCTAGCCGATAGGGTAACAGGTGCTAAGAAGGTAGGTTTACTCACGCAGCTAATAGACGGTAGAGCTGGGTTCTGAGTGGCTGCAAGTTCTTGTTGTGTCCTTTTTTGTTTTTAATTTTTTTAATGTTTATTTTTGAAAGACAGAGACAGAGCATCAGAGGGGGAGGGGCAGAGAGAGACGGAGACAGAATCAGGAGCAGTCTCCAGGGTCTGAGCTGTCAGCACAAACCTCGATGCAGGGCTCAAACCCACAACTACGAGATGATGACCTGAACCGAAGTTGGACGCTCAATCAAATGAGCCACCCAGGCGCCCCGATTTTATCTTATTTTTAGGATTTTATTGGTTAGTTGGTTAATTTTAAAAGAATTTTTAAAGTTTATTTGAGAGAGTGAGCGGGACAGAGTTGGGGGGGTGAGAGAGAGAGAGAGAGAGGGAGAGAGAGAGAGGGAGGGAGAGAGAGAACCTGGAGCTGGCCCAACACCGTCAGCACAGAGCCTGATGCATGGCTCAAATTCATGAGACCATGAGATCATGACCTGAGCTGAAGCCAAGAGTTAGATACTTAACCAACTGAGCCACCCAGGCACCTTGATTGGTTGGTTAATTTATTTCAAGACTGACTACCTAATTTTTGGGACTCAGGCAAAATGGAAACATATGGGCCATTATTTCAAATATCAAGAAAAAAGGAACTAAAATGTAAAACACATTTCCTTCTGTGGCTCTTTCCATTTGTCATGGTGTTTCAATTTGGCTATTCAGTGCTGTTCGTAGTAAAGGAAAATTGAAAATTAAGTTACTAGTATGGATTCAAAAAAAATTTTTTTAACATTTATTTTTGAAAGACAGTGTGAGCAGGGGAGGGGCAGAGAGAGAGAGGGAGACACAGAATCCAAAGCAGGCTCCAGGCTCTGAGCTGTCAGAGACCGACACGGGGGCTTGAACCCATGAACCGCGAGATCATGATCTGAGTTGAAGTTGGATGCTTAACTGACTGAGTCCCACAGGCGCCCCTAGATTTTCCTCTTCCTCTTTCTATTGTTCAGTGCCAGTGTTACATGCAAATTTCGGAGTATTTCACTTGTAGGCTGAATCACGAGCATTTTACAATTTGTCGTTCCTGATTCATCCCTGGAGGGTGCCTTGAGTTGGGCTAGAGGGACACGGAGAACCAGACTCCGGAAGGGAGAAGAGGGAACCCCTCCCCCAAGCGCACAAGGGGGGGCGTGCCCCGTGGGCCTCTCACAGGAGGATTTGCTGGTCACACACAGCCCTTCACAGGCACCTGGGGCTGGCTGGATGCATCCTTGCTTACTGAGGTGTGACGCTTGCTTGGTACCTTGTTCTGTGGGCTTCTAGACCAATGCACTGCACCTCGTTCCGGATGCTGTCCTCAGGGTGTTGGACCAGGTGTCTCCCTCTCCTCGTGCTCAAACCACAGCACGTGGGCGACCCCCAAGTGTACTGCAGCCCCCTTGCCTGGATGCAGGTAGCTGGGTGCCCCTGGGACGGCCTCGCTTTGTGGGTGTCCGGTCACGCACCAGCAGTGGTGCTTCCCATGTGGATGAGGGCAGCCACCCTGGATTCTGGAACACTGCAGTGCACACATGGCCCAACGTCAGCCCTCTCTGACTTTTGTCCAGGGCCTGGCAGCGGACAGAGTGTGACAGTCAGGGAGTTGGTCAGGGGAGAGGTTGGGTGAAGACTGGGTGCCGGGGACAAGGGAGTGGGAACCTTTCCTGCGGAGATGAAGGAGCAGTGGGAGGCAGGACCACGCATGATTCGAGGCCCCAAGCCTCCGGAATGATCTGTACTATTCCATCAGCTTTCCTGCACGAAACACAAACTCAAGTACAAAGTCATTGAAATTTCAATATGGCGAACGCAGAGCCTCAAACAGGCGCTGGGCCCCTTGAGCAGGGGCCACGTGCGTCGTTCATACACCCCTGACGCCAGCCCTGCTTTGGGGGTTTGTATTTCGAGGGAGCGGGACCCTTTGGGGGGGGTGGCTTAGGCCCCCTTGCCATGGGGCTTCTTCAGAGGATCATGCTGACCCACGTTCACTTGGGAACAGTCTCTACGCTGGTTTCCTCAGCTTCCCCAGCGTCTTTAAGAAGAAAGATTGTGTCTGACATGAGCTCTCTTTCTTGGCCAGACTCCCTTCCCTTCAGAGTGACCCGCTCCCTTATGCTCGTTGGGACATTCCTAGCGGACACCACTTCTGCCCCCCCCCAGCCTCCCCCCCAATTTTGCTTCATTGTGGCCACCACAGAGCTCAGTCTCAGAGCCTTAGAGATAGAGTCATTTCACTAAGTACGAGGGGACCCAGAATCTGCTCTTTTCTGTGCCTGTGTTTTCTCAGAGGAGGCTCAAGAGAAATGGACTTGAGAAGACTAGTACCCCGTAGCCCATGTAGGGCCGAGGAGGGAAGGGCGTGTCTGTGTTCTCTGCCAGAACTCGGCCCTGCTCGGGGAAGAGCTCCGCTCCTTGGTGCAAGATGAGTAGCAGGTTGCTGGCAGCCTTGGCCCAATGGGTCCGGGGTTTTATTAGTGGTAAGAGATTCTCATTTAATGGGACATTATTCCCCCTGCAAAGTACCGTGGATGGGCTCGCTTAGGTAGCTGATTAGAGAGATCAGAGGTTTCTCTTAGCAGTAATTGGAAGCTGTTTGTTTTGGCAAGAGAGAGAACTAAGCTAGTGATTAGCTCATTCTACTTAGAGGACCAGCCTCATCCTCCAAGAAAAAGTAAACAAACAATTATCACATCAAAAACCGGTAGGAGCCACAGATCAGCCCGAGGCTCACAGACTTTGGAGGGCACTTTTGTGGTGAATATACCGGGCGCTGCTGTGTCACTTTGTCCTGCAGTGAGTTTCACTTTGTTCCCGTTGTTCCCCGCAAGGGCCAGGCGTTTGCAGAGGCCCTGGCAAGGAAGGCCACCCTCCGCTTTGGCCTCTGCATTTCCTGGTCCTGGTCCCTTGGATCTCTGGGGTGTTTCTAAGAATTTCTGAATTTAACCAAGCTAAACATTGGGCTAATCATGGCGGATGTTTGTGTTTTTAATGTACTGTTTCTTCTTGCGTGTGATTTAAAAGTCTGTCTGCTTGTGACTATTATAGAGCATTTAAAAAACCATATTAAAGAACACTTATTGACTTGATCATGTTCCTGTGCACTGTATCGTTAAAGAAGAAATACATACTTCTCTATATGTTTATATTGTATATATTCATATGCATTTGTACGTATAAATAGATGATATACTGTATGCACATATGTGTGTTTGAAAGCCTAACTTAAAGAGGTAAAAGTTAATGTTGTTGGTGTGTTTCCACATAAAAAACTTAATCATAAGTTAGGAGGTTATGACTTCTTTGAAATTCACCAGATTCCATAGTGTAAGCTGTTCTAGGATGTTTCAGTGAATGGCTATAAAAGCATAGGGTAAGGGGCGCCTGGGTGGCTCAGTCATGTAAGCATCTGACTTCGGCTCAGGTCAGGATCTCATGGTTCATGGGTTCAAGCCCCATGTTGGGCTCTGTGGTGACAGCCTGGAGCCTGCTTCGGATTCTGTGTCTTCCTCTCTCTCTGCCCCTCCCCTGCTCATGTTTTGCCTCTATCTCACTCTAAAAAATAAAAATAAACATTAAAAAGAAAACAAACAAACATAGGATTGTTAGGTAGTTGGGCCACCTGGCTGGCTCAGTCAGTAGAGTGTGGGACTCTGGGTGCGGGGTTGTGAGTTCAAGCTCCACATTGGGTGTAGAGATTACGTTTAAAAAATCTTGGAAAAACAAAACTTAAGGGTTAGGTAGGGCACACGACAGCGGGCTCTGCTTGTATTAATTCAGAAATGGACAGGTTTCTTTGGATGACAGAATTCTCCTCTCACACAGTTTTGAGGGTGGGCGCTGGGGATGGCAGTCAGTAAAGCGTATTGATATCATCAAGATAATTTTTTTAATCTGTGAAGAACAGGACGAGGAACATTGCAGATGCCCCACAGCGTTGTCCGCCTGTGAATCCCCGCCGGACGTACCCTTGGGAAGACTTGGCCCAGCGCGGCCGCCCCCCGCACTCTCCCACCTCACGTCCTCGGGGCTCCATATTGTGAAAGTGCGCCGTCTGTCAACATGTGGCATTTATTAAGTATGACCTAGTTTTTCCTCTTTGCATTAATCAAAGATACCCCTGACTCTCTCAAGCTTCAGAGCAGCAGGGGGCCGCCCGCACTGCAGAGTCAGCCTGATCAAGCCTCTTCCTGACCTTTTTACGTATCTGTGTACCGTCATCTTAGGAAAATGTGTAGTTTCTTTTGGATTCTCTGAAATACTGAAAATAGGTCATGGACACCCATTCCTTCTCGGTAGATGCTTGGGTGACCTTCTGTCCCTCACCTCCCCAACCCCCAGCTCCTGGAGCAGTGGCTAATGGCTTACAGCTGCTCCCCTTAGAGACTGACTTTCTGCCCGTGGACCCCATCTTGCCAGCAGGGCAGTGTACCCTCCTCCCTCGAGGGGGGCGCATCTCGCCGTTGGCCCCTGCTAGAGGCCACAGGACCCCCCCCCCCCAATAACTCCGGTGCAGCTCATGCTCCAGAGCATTGCTGGGACCAGGCGTCTGCAGGCCTCCAGCTGAGACCCCCTTCCCTGCTCAGCTCCTTCTCCTGCTTCCTTCCCTCTCTTTGCACTGAGCGTGCCCCCCAATAGATCACGAATGCAGGAAGCTTCTGTTTCTAGGAAACCCAGTCTCAGACCCCTGCCTTCAGATATACCTGATCTCACTCAACATGGGTGTTTTTCAGATTGGACAGAGCCAGGCTTTGGATTCTGTGTCTGTGTTTCTCTCTCAAAATAGAACAAAACATTTTTTTTTAAATAAATGAAGAAACACTTAGAACATTTTCTGTTATTTGGATTCAGTTTATATCTCCTGATGATTTCCGTATAAAATTTCGGGGCTTGGGGCGCCTGGGTGGCTCAGTCGGTTGAGTGTCCCACTTCGACTCAGGTCATGATCTCACAGTTCATGGGTTCGAGCCCCGCGTCGGGTTCTGTGCTGACAGTTCAGAGCGTGGAGCCTGCTTCTGATTCTGTGTCTCCCTCTTTCTCTGCCCCTCCTCTGTTCATGATCTGTCTTGCTCTGTGTCTCAAAATACATCTTGAACCCAATCCATAAGCACACTTCTGAAATGGGGACACTGTTAAAGCAAGCTTGAAATAGTGCATGGCCAGTGGATGGTCGGTGGGGGGAGGGGACTTCGTGAGTCACAGAACCCCCTGAATGTCCAGGGAGATGGTAAGGAGGGCCCATCAGTTCAGTTATCTATTGACTTTGGATTTGCTCAGCCAGCAGCCGGGGGACCGTATGCCCCAGGACCTAGAATACAATCTCTATCCTTAGGTTTCACACATTGATTCCAAATGGTGCGGGAGGCGTTTTCCTTGGTGGTGGAGAAGCTTGGGTAGGAGTAGTTATTGTTGACAGCCAGTAAGTAAAGAAAGGAGTGTGGGGCAGTGTTTGTGGCTTATTTTATCTTAATTGTTTAGTGTTTGTTTATTTTTGAGAGACAGATAGAAAAAGAGCGTGAGCGGAGGAGGGGTGAGAGAGAGACCCTGAATACAAAGCAGACTCCAGGCTCCAAGCTGTCAGCACAGATCCAACACGGGGCTAGAACTCACAGACGGCGAGATCATGACCTGAGCCAAAGTCGGACACTTAACCAACTGGGCCACCCAGGTTATGGCTCATTTTAGTATAATTTAATGTAAATCACGGACTGTAGATGCTCATTCTACTCTGCCTTTAAAAAAATAGAGCACTGCTGTCACCCGCTGCGTTTATTTCGCTAACCCGGGTGCTGTGCAGCGGTTTCCAAGACGGGACTGTAAGGCCCCTGCTGACGAGGAACTCCTAGTCCAGTAGCGGCTAAGGCTTTGGTCCGCCCGTGCCTGTGAAGGTCGCTGTTTGTCTGAGGTCTCCGAGGAAGGAGCGTCTCCCTTTAGAGAAAGCGTCCTAAGGGGAGGACCCTTGAGCAAAACCTCAAATGCTGGATTCTTCCAGCTCAGAGCAGCCAACATGAGGAAGGACAGAGTCTTCCAACACTTTTCTCTGTTGGGGACGCCCAGTGCTCCAGTGGTCATGAAACAGTGTCAGGCTCTGGGCACTGGTCCCTCGTGGCTGTGCCAAAGCCCAGGTCCTTTGTCCGGCAGAACGGCTAGGAGCATGCCCAGGCCACCACCCTGCGAGTGTGTGCAGGGCTCTCCTCCATGCTTCCTGCTGCTCTGCTCTTTCTTCACTTGACCTTTGTGAGATCTTGCCTGCGCCGTTCAGGAGCAGCCCCAGATAAGCATGGGAAGGCGAGAGAGGGTGGCCGCCGTCTTATTCGTGGGGGCGGACCCGGCGTAGGAAACTCTGCGGAGTTACTGAGCCGCGGGCTGCATCTGACAGTGCCTTGCTGCGGACAGAGTCGTTTCACATGAAGTATCGGTTTGACCTCCGCAGCAACTCCGTGAGGTCAGGAGTGTTATTTTCCTTCTACAGATAAGAAAGCCGAAGTCTGCAAGTGAGGTAGCCAAGGCTCTGTAGCAGAAACGCAGGCACTAGTTGTCGAATTCCTAAATATTTGTACTAAATGACCCCGCTTCTCAGGACGTTAACAGGGAGACACGGCACAGTGGAAATACCAACCGTAACGTAACAGTCACAGTTTTGGGGGGAACTGTTCCTACACTTGTCGTGCGTTCTGTGGCTCCTGGAGACCCGCCCGGTGCGTCTCAGGAGGGCAGGGTTGTGGATAATTGAAAGATGAATGGTGTGACAGGAAAAGCCTGGAAAAGTACCAGTCCATCAACACCGTCCCCTGTGCATTTAACCTTCCAGATCTTTCTTCCAGCCATAAGGACCTGTCAGACACCGTCATCTTTCAAGTGTCACAGGTTCTGCAGGACCCAGCATAAGTGAGACGTACTTCGTGCCCTCAAAGGCGTTATTTTCTGCTAGACAAAGAGACGGGGGGTGGGGGTGGGGAACACTGAAGCAAATAGTTGCCAAGAGTTTTGAAGTGAAGAAACAATTACAATCATGCATCATTTAAAATCTTCATACATGTGGTTTAATGCACCATCATAACTTCTTAGATGAGGAGTTGTTTTCCCCTATAGATGCATTTTGTTCCTCCCACCACCACTGACACTTGTCCGACAGCATAGCTGTGTGACTGTGACCTGTGCAGAAACGTCGGCCACAGTGGGGCTCCAGGATCCGCAGAGGCCGAGTCTCTGTCTGGGAGTAACCGACGTCTCTGGACGTGCGCCCTGCTCTCGGTTCCTGGCCCCGCTTCTCGGTGGCGCGGGGACACGTTCGCAGGTCATCTTATTTGTAGGGGGTAATTGTGCACGGGTGTGGCGGCTCCTTCCAAGGACTCTGTTGGTTCTGTGTTTGATGTCTTTGTTTTTGTTTTGGGAGTGTGTGTGTGTCTGTTTATTTAGGATTCTTAAAAAATGTTTTTTTTTTTTAACATTTATTTATTTTTTAGAGAGACAAGTGTGAGGGGTGAGGGAGCAGAGAGAGGGGGGGAGACACAGAATCCAAAGCAGGCTCCAGGCTCTGAGCTGCCAGCACAGAGCCTGATGCAGGGCTGGAACCCACGAACCGTGGGATCATGACCTGAACTGACGTTGGACACTTAAACAACTGAGGCCCAGGGGCCCCTATTCTTTATGATTCTTTCCAGCATGTTTGTAAGATACAAAAATTGGACAATGAGGAGAGCCACACTTGGAAATGGTGACAGATTGGGGTTCTCTTATACTAAAGTGCTCAAGTCTATCCTGAGCGGAATCTGAGAAACAATAGCCTACCAAGAGGGTAAGAAAGCAAACAAAACAAAAACAAAAACAACTTTTAATTCACACTGGATTTATCTTTTTGTTTTAAGTTGTAACGTTTGTCACTTCGTAAGCTCTTTACTCGCAGGTTATTAATGTCCTGCCCAGGCGAGGAAATACTCTGTGACAGTAACCTCAGAGATCTGTAATTATGGTTTTCTTCTCTGTTGGCTTCCTTGTTGGAAAAGTGAGGTGGTTAGTGGTCAGTGTTTACATTGTATCGTCTGCGGCATCCGGGTCTCTGTCTTGGGGAAGCGCTTTTCCTCATCGGTTCGCACCGGAGCGCAGGTTACCGTCAGTCAAGGCATACGCAGGCTTCCCTTAATTTACTAATCATCACTAATGAGTGTTAAAATTTCACCGTTAATGTCTGGTTATGTCCAAGGAAGTGACAGTTTTTTGAGTCCAGGAATGAAAATAAGAGTCCCTCCAATGAAATGAGAAACATTCATTTTGCGCAGTAATTCATCACCTTCCAAAAATGTCATTAATCATACCAGTGCTGGGAGCAGAGGAGAATTAAAAATCCATTTCCTGATGAACTTCGGAAAGATTTTCTTCTTATTTTGTTTCCAGTTTATACCTTTCTTCAGTCACTCTAATAGTACATAGAGTGCATTAGTAATTCACATGTTTGCAACACCTGAGATTATTTTTGGCGTTTCTCACTCCCTTTAACGTACGGGACGTGCTTATATTCTAAAGACAAACCAGATGCGTTACATTCTCAGTTGGGAGGTTGCTTCCTGACAGTTCGTCTAAAAGAAAGGCTGAAACAGTTGAGAAAGTGTAAAGGCAAACACGAAGCTTTCGGGTTAAAGGAGATGTTTACGTCTTCATAGTGTTCCTTTTTGGGTTTTAGTATAACATGGTTCATGCAATGAAAGTGAGTTGACTCTCGCTTAACTTTTTAGTAACATGTATTGAGAGAGACAGCCCTTTTTATTTTTTTATTAAAAACTTTTTTTAATGTTTTATTTATTTTTGAGACAGACAATGTGAGCAGGAGAGGGTGAGAGACAGAGGGAGACACAGAATCGAAAGACAGGCTCCAGGCTATGAGCTAGCGGTCAGCACAGAGCCTGACGGGGAGGAGGGGGGGCGGACGCTCATACAGTTGTGTCCATGTGTCATCCTGGGCCCGGGGTGGGTTTCCAAGCACTGTTCTGAGAAACCAAACAGGCCAAGGGGCCTGGCATTCCTGGGCCGTCAGCTTGCTTTCTGGCTGGTACGTGGATGCTGTAGGATGTGAACACCAAGACCCTTTACAGTCATGGGGGGTGATGATGATGATGATGATTCCCCCCCCCCCAACATTTGGAAATGAGGAAACGTTTCCCAACAGACGTCTGTGCAGTAGCTTGTGACAGGACTCAGGTTTCCACTGCCTGTTCTTCATGGCAAGCTCTTCATTTTTGACTCCCTTCCTGATGTTCTCTCTCACTCAGTGGCGATTTCCCCCCGTGAACAGGGACGTGCACACCACGGAGGAGCAGCTGCTTGCGGAGTGAGCAGAGCGCCACCCCAGCCATCTGCACGCCCCCCGTGTCCCGGCCCCTGGGTTGAAAACCGGTTTGCCCAACAGCCCTGCTTATTCTATGGGTGCTTCAAGAAGAGGCAAACTTCGAGATTGCATCACCGCATAAATTCGGCGCTGGCTTCCTAGAGTTGAAGTCGGTTAATTATAAGAATGCCAAGTTAATTATGAGAACGCCACTGATTGCTTCCTGAAAGGGGGAGAGGAAAGTTGGAGGCGGTGCGTACAGGAAGCGTGAGAAGTAAGCTGAGCGGTGTTCTGCACGCTCCTCCCGTGTTCCGGGCTATTCGTGGCCCCTTAAAACAATCCCTGTAGCACCTCCTTTCTTACTTTGTTGGACACGGTGGGCCCTCAGCAGAGGTTTGGCAGATCTTTCCAGGACATCTTGGAATGGAGATGAATTCTCCCTGTCCGCCCCACTTCCTTCTCTCTCTGTGTCAACACTTGGCTGCTCCATTTTGAAAGCAGCACAGCCAAACTCATTTGCGGATCATTCCAGAAACAGCCTGCATCTGGGAAGTTCTATTCCCATTGGGCCAGAATCTAAAAAAAAGTAGGAACATCTTTCTTCGGTTGTTGTCTCCACATTTTTGTATCCGGAATTATGAGATAATGTCCTCACAGCTGCAGAGAAATTAAAACACTTTTGGACAGAATGTAGTCACTTGTTAACTGTTCCACTGACCGTCGGAAGACTTATTTGGAAGTGAGACCACATTACAACAGACACAGATTTGTATTTCTCTTTGTGTTATTTAGGAGCTGTGGACTTGCATAATATCTGTAACCTGTTTTTAATATGGCAAGATTTGTATAATCTAGCTTGATACTTTACTCCACAATTTCAGGGAGAAAAAGGCAGGAGACTTCTTTCTTGAAAACCTTTGAAATTAGGGGTACGTTTTTATTTGCATACGGGGCGCCTGGCTGGCTCAGTTGGTAGAGCATGTGACTCTTGATCTTGGGGCTGTAAGTTAAAGCCCCACTTTGGGTGTAGAGATGACTTAAAAGATCTTGGGGCGCCTGGGTGGCTCAGTCAGGTAAGCACACAACGTCCGCTCAGGTCATGGTCTCACGGTTCATGAGTTTGAGGCCAGTCTCGGGCTCTGGGCTGACAGCTCGGAGCCTGGGGCCTGTTTCAGATTCTGTGTCTCCCTCTCTCTCTGCCCCTCCTCCGCTCACACTCTGTCTCTGTCTCTCTCAAAAACAAATAAACATTAAAAAATTTGAAAAACTTAAAATTTATTTGCGTGTGTGTGTGTGTGTGTGTGTGTGTGTGTGTGTGTGTGTCTGTGTATTACCCATATGTCCTCTTTCAGGGTTTCTAAGTCTTGGCACTGCTGACTTTTTGGGCCCTACGATTCTTTGCTGCAGGGCTGTCCGGTGCATGTAAGGATGCTTACCGGCATCCCTGATCTTTATCCACAGTATGCCCGTAGCATCCCTCCGACCCTCGTCAGGACCAAAGAAATCTAGATCTGTCTATTGTAGTGTCTCTCCAACTCTTGCAATCACTATGTGCTCTGGGACAGAGTCACCCCTGCTGAACCTCTAGTGTAGTTTTGTCTCTTTCTACTTAACATTTCTCTCTATTTGTGTGGCTCTAGTTCAGTATCTATATTTAGATATCTATATATCTAAATATATATATATATGAATACATGAGTCTTGTATTACATATTCTTGTATCCTGTTTGAAAAAATAAACTGATGCAGAAAGTAATGCATTGCATCATTAACCATGTTTTCACTTACAATGTGGGGGTTGGAAGGGTGCTCATTTATCCCTCCATTTGGGAATTTAGAGAAGGAAAAGGCATTTGTTTTTATGAAGTGCAATTAACAAAAAATTCTTTGCTTCCACTCTATGGCAGACATTCTTCCAAAAGGAAACAATTGCATCTCTTTCTTAACTAGTGCTGATTCTGAGGGTATGTCATAGGATTTGTGGATGTAATAATCTTTTAAGAAAATGAGTTTTGCTGTAGTCATAAGAAGAGTAAGTAAGGTTGCTCACGGCTGCCTCTTTTCCCTCAAATACCTGCTCATTTAAGAATTTTTAGGGGCACCTGGGTGGTTCAGTCAATTAAGCCTCTGAACTCTGGTTCAGGTCATGATCTCACCGTCGGGCTCTATGCTGACCGCTCAGAGCCTGGAGCCTGCTTTGGACTCTGTCTCCCTGTCTCTCTGCCCCTCCCCTGCTTGGGCGCTCTCTCTCTCTCTCTCTCTCTCTCTCTCTCTCTCTCTCTCTCTCTCTCAAATATAAATAAACATTAAAAATGTAAGAAGCTTTAATGTTGTGAGCTGCTCCTACAGTCGGATTCCCTTGGAAGAGAGTACACCACTTCTCCTTTTTCAGAACTTTTGTCTCCGAACCGGTTCAGACCCTGTCCCCTCTGTTTGCTCGTCCTCCCCTGGGACGTGGTCGTGCTGTTTCACTGGGTTCTGCTCTGAGGAAGTTTAGTCAGAGCAGAGCCTCTCCTGTAGGTAACTTTCCAGAAATGTCGGCTGTTGTTAAGAGGAGTTAGGCACCGAAGAAGTGTCTTGTGCTGAAGACCTTGGGACTCAAAAATGAAGAGCGCGTACCCCCTTCTTGGAGCTTCACTGTAGTTTGGGAGCCAGAAAAAATAATTTAAACAACCTGGTTTACAGACGGGCCAAAGACTTCCCCAGACAGAAGATACAGGTGGCAAACACGCATGTGGAAAGGGGCTGCGTGTCCGCCATTGGGAGAAGTCCCAGTGGAACGGGACACCGCTGCACGCCTGTCGGCGTGGCCCCGGCCGGGAATGTGGACAGCACCCAGTGCTGGTGGCCGATGGGAGCCGCGGGAACTCGTGTGGACCGCGGGAGGGAAGGCAAAACGGGGCGGCCCCTTTGGAAGACAGTTTGGCATTTATGTTAAAAAAAAGAAAAAAATAAAAAAACCACCAAGCCCAAAATGGGAGTTGTTTGCCCTCCAGGGCAGTACAGAAAGAGTTAATTACAGGTTCAGCCTGTCCGAGAACAGGACCTTTAACTGGAGACCTGAAATTTCCTGATCAGCTCTAGTGAGGTAATCAATCTGCATGATAAAACCTTCTTATTCCCTTCCCTACAAAAAGAAGGTAGAACAATCCTTTCTTCTTCTTTCTTTCTTCTAAAACAACTTCCTGCTCTACCCTTTCCTTCTGGAAACCTTCCATTTTGTGCAACACCTCAGAGCGTGTCTCTGCCCCGATGGGAGGCTGCTTGGGTTCATGAATTGCTTAATAAAGCCAATTATATCTTCAAATTATTTTGTCAAATTTTGCTTTCTAACCCAAAACTAAGCATACTCTTTATTTTTCAATTTGAGAAACCGAGGGGGCAGAGCAGAGCGAATCTTGAGCAGGCCCCGTGCTCAGGGCAGAGCCTGGTCAGGTCTTGGTCCCACGGCTCTGGGATCATGACCTGAGCCAAAATCAGGAGTCAGATGCTGAGTCACCTGAGCCACCCCGGCACCCCTGAACTACACTTCTCCTCTGATCCAACAGTTGTGTTCCTTGGTATTTACTCAGATGAGCTGCAGACTTATATATGTAAAATGAAACAAAACGAAACAAAAAACAACCCGTGCATGGATGTTTATACACCTTTGTTCATAATTACCCAAATTTGGAAGGAACCAAGATGTCCTTCATTCGGCAAATGGATAAATAAACTGTGGCACATCTGGCCAACGGAATATCACTCAGCACTAAAACTTAACGAGCTGTCCAGCCACACAAAGACATGGAGGAGACTTAAATGCATACTTCTAAGTGAAAGGAGCCCATCTGACAAGGCTCAATACTATGATTCCAAGCATAGGACATTCTTGAAAAAGCAAAACTCAGGGACAAAGAACAGATGAGTGGGTTGGGGCTGAGGGGACGGAATGAACAGGGGAGCACACGCGTAGGGTGGTGAAATTACTTAAATGATGCTGTGAGGGTAGATGCAGGTCACTGTGCATCTGTTCGGACCCACAGAGTGTGCAGCAGCGGGAGCGGGTCCTCATGTGAGCTGTGGACTCGGGGGAATAGGATGCGCCGGTGGAGGCACATCGGTGGGTCCTGATGAGGCGGGAGGCTGTGTCTGGGGGTGGGCACGGGTTGTACGGGAATCCGTGTGCCTTTTTTGTAATTTTGTTATGAACCTAAAACTGCTCTAGGAAATAAAAATTTCTTTAAGAAACGTAATTTAAAATTTTTAATTTTTTTAATAAAAAATGTTTTTTAATATTTGTGAGAGAGAGCCCAAGCAGGGGACGGGCAGAGAGAGAGAGAGAGAGAGAGAGAGAGACAGAGACAGAGACAGAGACAGAATCTGAAGCAGGCTCCAGGCTCTGAGCTGTCAGCACAGAACCTGATGCGAGGCTCGAACCCATGAACCGTGAGATCATGCCCTGAGCCGAAATCAAGAGTCGGACAGTTAACCCACTGGGCCACCCAGGCACTCCTACTTTTTTAATTTTAAAAACTTACCCTTTGAAAAAAAGAAAAAAAAAAAAACTTACCCTTTGAAATTTCTTTGGAAGTGCTTGGTTCTGTGGATAGAGAATGACATTCAGATGTCTTCTATGCATTTGTCACTTACACATTTTCTATTCCCATAGGATGCATAGCAATAGATTCAGTAGAATTTTTAATTGAAATCTGAATTCCTGGATAAGTGTCGTGTGAGGAGAAAAGGCATTGAATTCTAGGTCACCTATTCTATTATGAAAACACACCTGACTTCCCACCTGCTGGCTGCTTATAATTCTGCAGATAACACATTTTTCTTGGAATTGATTTTTTTTTTTTTTTTTTTTTTTGCCAAGTGCAGCCTTTTCTTGGGGTTATTGTTCTTCTGGTCTCACATTTAATTCATCATGTTTTCTCAAGTGGTCTCTCATTAGAGCATGCTGTCTTTTGAAGTTCATATTAAAATAACCCAGAATTGTGATGAATGGGCTAGAATATCATATAAGTCAGGGTATAATTGACTACGAGGTACTTTATTTTAGTCTGATGAATTATTCTGCAGTCTCTAATGAATAACACATAAATTAGCACAATGAAAAAAGCATCTCTCACAAGTAAAGTGACAAAAATCTGAGTTCAAGTCAGAATGGGGAAAAAGATGTTGCGCTCCTAATTATTTAGATTTTCCTCACTACAAACTAAAGTCAACTAAACTAAAGCCTGAATCTTCCAGCCTGTAAGCCTATATCGAGGTGGTAGGTTTTGTTTTCGTATTAAAATAAGTGCTTCTAGGACTTAATGGATTCTAAAACGCTAGTTTATCCTGTAGGAATGCGAATGGGAATACTTGTTCTCACTTCCGAGGCCTTTTATGCTTGTGCAGGTAGAAATCTCCAAATGGTTCCACTGACCCCAGTGATAGATTTCAGCTCCTGCTGTCTGGAAACGTCCTCTCTCTGGCGACTGTTAATGCCTGTGAGTCATTAGCCTGATAATTTAGAATTAATCCTCCGCTGGTCCGCACGCCAGAGGCAGTCATGCGGCTTGTGGGAGCTGCTGGGTAGGAGCAATGGATCACACCTGTCAAGCTTCCCAGCTGTCAGGCATCTATTTTGAAAAATAATAGGGACACTTGAGAATGCCTTTGAAGTCCTCTGTCCTCAGTTACCCTAAATGGCGTCTTCCTAGAGTCTTCGTTTCCTAGGGAGATGCCCACACACTGAGGCGAGGCCAAGCCGGAGTGGAAGCCCCTTGGCCTGGCCTGTGAGGGACGGCATCGCCTTGAGCGTGCGCACTCAGACTTGACTCGTTGGGTGTTACACACGTGTGTGCGCACACGCTTCCACAGATCAGTTTGTTGCTTGATGTTGTGTTCTGTCATCGCCGGCACGCCGTGAGCGGCCCGAAAGCTGGACGGAGGGCCCCGTTTACCTGGTCAGCCTGGCGAGGGAGAAGAGAGAAGGGTGTGCAGTGCCGGCTCATCAAGTCGTGGAGGGCCGCGTGAGCCTCGTGGTCCTGCTCGTCCCTCCCGGAGAGGTGGTCCAGGGAGGCTCACAGTCGCCCCGCGGGCCTGTTCGGACCACAGCTGGCCGCACCCGCTGCCAGAATGTCAGGTCCTGCAGGTCTCGCGTGAGACCCTAGAGTTTGCGTGTCTGACACACCTCCGGCCCATCGCTCTGGTTCGGGTCCCACCTTGAGAGCCACCGGTATAGACTTGTCTGCGGGCTGAGGCTTCTAATGCCTGTCGCTGCTCGGTCAGATGCGCGAGGTTGTGGCACTTGGTCCTCCTCGTGCCGCAGCATCGTTCTCCCCTGATTCAGGCCTAGCGTGTGGAAGAGGAGTCAGCAGCGTCGTTCTCCCCTGATTCAGGCCTAGCGTGTGGAAGAGGAGTCAGCAGCGTCGTTCTCCCCTGATTCAGGCCTAGCGTGTGGAAGAGGAGTCAGCAGCGTCGTTCTCCCCTGATTCAGGCCTAGCGTGTGGAAGAGGAGTCAGCAGTGGCTCCTCGGGGCTCCTGAGGACGCCCCAGCTGTAGGACTCTGATCGTCTAGGGGCGGTTGGGATAGCTCTCTTGAAACCTAGATGATGGCTCCGGCTTGTTGGTGGGTGACGCAGCCATGAATGCCGCCTCTGACCGATTGTGTTCGGGGCTGTGGGTCTGGGATGAGGAATCCTTCACAGGAACCTTACAAAGCGCAGTTCATAGTTGCCGAGGGCCAGTTATGAAACGGAAATGACGAACGAAGAGCTGAGAGTTTGGACACAGGGCAGGAGGACCGGCATGAATAGCTTTCTTACACGCACAGGGGAGTTTCTGCCCTTATGGAGAACCATCTCGCTGCGAGTGTGTGGCGGTGCCACACTCCCCTGAGGAGCCCATTTTCACCAAAAGCCATATCCCTGGGTCGTAAGCAGTCTACATCATGGTGAACCAATGCTTCCTCATGGCGCAAGCACATGCTCTAAGAATTAAGTACTTTACATGAAGACGGGACAAGTTGTCAGTGAGATGGAGAGACACATGGGTCAGAGGGAGACCTGGTGCTCTGACACATGCCAGGAGGTGGCAAGGAACCTAAAGGTGAGGAGTCAACAGTGACGGCGATGTTTGCAGCCAATGGGACATGTACATGAAAATACTAAGGCGGGGCTTGTGGGCTGGAGTGCAGGTTGGGGTGTGATTCAGACCACATGGCATTGGCCCCATGGCTTGAATTTATTTTAGTCACTGTCGCGAGTTTAAGGGTGTCCCCCATTTCCCAAGTCCATAAGTTGACAACCTAGCCTGCAGTACCTCAAAAAGTGACCTTGTTTGGAAACAGTTGCTGGACATGGAATTCGTTATGATGACATCATACCGGAGCAAGGTGAGCCCTCAGTGCAATAGGGCCAGGGCCCTATAGAAAGGGGGAATTTGAACACAGATGTGCCCGGATGTGAGGGGAGAAGGCCACGGGAAGATTAGTCTGGGTGCTGTAAGCCGAGGAAATACGGGAAGGTAAGAGAAACCCATGGACTGGATCTTCTCCTAGACGCTCAGATAGAGCGAGTCCTTACCGACGCCCTGATCTAAGAACTCCAGCCCGCCGGATTGTGACGCTAAATTCCTGTTGTCTAAAGCACCTTGTTTGTGGTGCTTTCTTATAGCAGACTAGGTCAATTACAGCCCCCAGGTTTCATCCTGAGTTTTAAATGATATCAAGGCCGGTGTGAAATTGCGATTTATAAGAAGCATTGATTTGGTAATTCGGGTGGACACAATACACTTCTCATGTATTTGCTCTTCATCCCCTGGTTCCTGGCCCCAAACCCTGGAGATCGGTGTGCAAGGGTGATGGAGGCCAGGTTTTCCTGTTAGTCCAGTGACTTGGGAAGCCTCAGGCCGGGGGCTAGGTGTTAGGGACACCGGCCTGTGACCTTTGAGCCCCACCCCCTGCACCTGGGAGGTCGAATCGGTCACCAATGGCCAGTGATTTAATCAATCAAGCCTCTGTAATGAAGCCTCCAGAAAAACCCAAAAGAGGAGAGTTTAAAGAGCGTCTGGGTTGGTGAAGACACAGGGTGAGGAGCCGAGAGGGGGCATGAAGGTTCCATCCTGATGCGTCATCCTGAGTCTCTCTCCTGTCTGGCGGTACCTGAGTTAGGACCTGTTACTACAGAATGGTCACGTGAAATGTTTCTCTGTGTGCTGTGAGCCGCTGTAGGAAATTGAAACCCAAGAGGGGGGTTGTTGGAACCCTCAGTCTTCAGCCCGGTGGTCAGAAGTGCAGGTGACCTCCTGGACGTGCAGCTGGCAGGCATCTGGGGGGAGGGGCGGTTCTGTGGGCGGGAGCCCGGTACCCCGGGGTCTGCTGCGGGCCTGTATAGAAACTCAGAGTGAGGTGAGCTCTCTGACTCCGGGGCACCTCGCTGGCTCGGGTCACGATCTCACGGTTCATGAGCTTGAGCCCTGTGTCAGGCTCTCTGCTGTCAGTGCAGATCCTCTGTCCCTCTCGCTTTCCGCCCCTCCCTCTCTCACACTCGGTCCATGTGTCTGTCTGTCTCGCTCTCTCTCTCTCAAAAATAAACTTAAAAAAATTCTCTGACGTCTTGCTGGGGTCTGAGAACTGCTTGGTGGAATGCAGGGAATCCCACACTCTCTCCCATATTGGAGTTGGTCCTGGAATCCAAAAGAAACAGTATTTTTTTAAGTAAGCTTTTTTTTTAATTTTCAAAAATGTTTATTTATCTTAGAGAGAGAGAGACAGGAATGGGCGGGGGGTGGGCAGAAAGAGAGAGACACACAGAATCCAAAGCAGGCTCCAGGCTCTGAGCTGTCAGCACAGAGCCCGATGTGAGGCTTGAACCCACAGACTGTGAAATCATGACCTGAGCTAAAGTCGGATCCTTAACTGACTGAGCCACTCAGCCGCACCTCCCCGCAAAAGCAGTATTTGATGTTACTGGATTTTCATGTTCTCCAAAAGGGAATTATGGGTTATGAATATAATTTAGTGCAGCACTGCACTGAAGAGCTGATTTTGTGCTTTATATGGATATTACACCTTTGGAAAGACTTGAAACAACACGTAGACATTCATAAGGTTGATCTTACTCATAAGCAATTGAAAACCATTTTCTTTATTATTATAGCAAACCTGATTAAGGGATCTAAGAATTGGACTTCTCCATGGTTCATTACATGAGCTACCCAGGACCTTCTAAGTTACTAGACCTTCCAAATTATTCACAGTCACCTCTCATGTGCAAATCAATCATACTGACAGATTGCATCTTGAGGCTAGACCTCGCTGGACTAGCAAACTTGGTCGATGATCACAGGTGTTCCTCATAAACGTCTGTGGGACCACCTTATAAAACCACTATTCTTGCCATTTTGAAAGAGAAGGCATTAATTTTTTTTTTTTTTTTTGCCAGCTTGCAATGTTTGATGGATATGTGACCCGGAATGTGAAATAGGCAGGTTCTTTGGACTCCCAAGTTGGGCGTGCTTCTGAGTATTAGGATATTTCTTGTTGTTCAGATCAGCAACGTGTTACATATTCTTCAGACTTTCTGGGCTCCAGTATGCTCACTTACAGGGGGAGAGCACTGGGCTTGACGCTCTGTCAACCCTGGCGATTCTTGCAAGGTTCTAGAATGTTCCTCAGTATCTTTCTTGTGTTGCCAGTATGCCTGATGGCTTTCACAGGTGACTCAAATCCACAGCAGTGAGTAACCCGGCGGGTCCGGAAGAGTCCCAGGGGAGTGGGGGTGGGCTGGAGGTTCGGTGCTTTCGTGGGATGCTCAGATCTTCTGTCCCAGCCCTCTCTCCTCAGACATTGGTGAGCGTTTTTCAGAAAGTTCCCGTGTCATGTTCACTTCCAAGATGTGAGTGGCTTGCGTTATCATGCTGGTCGTACCCTGCGTGTTATGGAATTGAATAATGTCTATGTGACCTTCCTTCCTTCATAATCACACAGGAAGGACTCTGTGCTGTGTCTTCTCCGGTTCTGCCCTTTTTCTTAGGCGTTGTAAGTGTTTTAGAGAGAGTGATCAGAAGCTTTCGTTAATTAGAGAATTAGCAGGCAGAAAGTCTGAACTTTAGTCACTCCTCACCCCTTTGTCTTTTTGTTTGAGGGGTTTCGGTGGGGATTTAGGGATGGAAAACTCAGCGAGAGCAGGGTGACATGTTAGCAAGAATCTGAACCTCTTTCCCTCGGAAAATTCCTTGTATTATAAGACAATTACATGTCACCACCGAGTTAGATTTGTCTTGTTTTCAGCAAGAAGATGGATTAAATGACCCTCAAAGGCCTTCACTGATTTGTAATTATATGGTATCATCGGAGTCAGAATTCTATAGTTTACAAACATTTTGAGTGGGTATTTAGAAACACATTTTGAATCCCTTTTCTTGGTTGTGTTTAGAGAACAGGCTCAGCCATATTTGGACAGAACTTATTCTCTCTCTCTCATTTTTAATGTTTGTTTATTTTTGAGAGAGAGGGAGAGACAGAGCATGAGCAGGGGAGGGAACAAAGACAGGGAGACAGAATCTGAAGCAGCTCCAGGCTGTGAGCTGTCAGCACAGAGCCCGACACAGGGCTCGAACTCATGAACTGTGAGATCATGACCCGAGCCGAAGTCAGACGCCTAACTGAGCCCCCCAGGCGCCCCCAGCAGATCTGACTGTTTCACAGAGAGGAGACAGCAGACGTGCGCACTGTCGCACATGCTCTGCACAGAAGGGGACGGTGACCGTTAGTCATAACGTTGAAGGTCTTAGCCGATTACCTGGAGAGGTAGAATTCTGATAGCTTCAAAAGATTTTGATGTCATCATAACCGGTTTTCAGTTTTACACCAGCTTTCCCGATAGGACACAGTTGAATTCTCACGTAAGAAAGAGAGCATATGACGTCATTGTTTTAGTGGCTGGCTACATGCCTTCACTTTTTGCTAAAATTTCTCCTGATTGATTTTATGTTTTGTTCATGTTGAAAACATCCTACAGTAGGGGCTCCTGGGAGGCTCAGTCGGTTAAGCGCCGGACTTTGGCTCAGGTCACGATCTCGTGGTAGTGGGTTCGAGTCCCATGTCGGACTGACGGCTGGGAGCCTGGAGCCTGCTTCAGATTCTGGGTCTCCCTTTCGCTGTGTCCCTCCTTAGCTCACTCTCTGTCTCTCTCTCTCAAAAATAAACATTAAAAAAATTTTTTAAACAGCAACAATAAAAATTAAGGAAAAGAATATAGCAAAGAAGCCTCTTAAAAAATGCGAGTGATTAAATGTTAAAGTCTACTTCAGTGCACTATAAATTTGTGTACTACCATAGTCTTTCCAGAGAATTCTTGTAAAAGATATAATTAAGAGTTGTGTAAAGTTATGTTTTTCCACATTGCTCTTGCATTTTTTCCTGCTTTGATAATGATTTTAATTCCTCACAGGGAGTTTGGAATGGTGCTGACATGTTTTTTTGGTGCGTTTTATTTATTTTTTTTAAGATTTCTTTCATTCCTTTCAATTATTTGGGCCACAGCCCAAACAAAGTTGCTTTTAAATGCACAAATGAATAATATCCACCAATAACAAGTTGAAACATATTGAAATGATACTATATCCTTTTTACTGAAGACTTTGTAGAGGACACAGTTCTGTTCGTTTCAGGGAGAAACATCCCCGCGTGAAGTGAAGGGGTCAGGCATCCTCCGAGAGGCTGGCCCCTGAGAAAGATCTGTTCTCGAGCTAGAATGTTCTCTAGCTCGAGACGTGAGGGTCCCGCTTCCTCTTCCGTACTGGAGGGGCCTCCTTCTGAGTGGCTCTTGTGTCACCGCTTCGCGAATTTCTTCAGCAGCCTCACCTTTTTCAAGAAATATGCCTGTAGCTACTTGGCGTTTTCAAAAGGCCTCTCAGTTGGAGAAAACTCACTGTCTGCTCCTGCGCGTGTACGGGAAGGGGCTGAAGCATGTTCTCAGCTCTGGAGATCTGAGCTCCGATCCGTACTGGGTGGTGCTCCCAGGGTCACCGCCCTGGGGAGTGAGGGACACGGCTGGGGGCAGGAGCTGGGCTGTCACGCATCATCTGCAGCCTGGATGCTGGGACGTCACCGGGAATGGGACAAGGAGGTTGGTCCAGTCACTCGTGTGGCCGTGGGTTAGGGAACCTCATTCCAGCCAAGTCCAGTCTCTGGGAGGGGAAAGGAGGGCGGGGCTCAGCTATGAACTGTCAACACGACACTGTAGGAGGGACAGTCACTTCAGCTGTGGGGGTGCGGTGCCCAACAGGATCCTCTACAGAAAATTACTGCTTTGTGTGACAACATTCTCCCTTTGGGGTCAAAGCCATTCCAAGCATTGGCGCACCCTGGACCTGTCATTCTCTAGAACTCTTTTCTACCTTACACTTGTTAACCTACGCCCTTCCTCCTGTTTTCTTGCTGCTTTTTGCTTTCTACACCTGCTCTGTATCTCTCACCACTAGACCTCCGTTCCTGATCCGTCAGCGGTCGGACGGTGTGTGGGCCTCGGGGCTACCACGTGTGCACATCATCACCGTCTCGGGGGTCCGTCAGCCTTCGGGTTCCAGGGTCAGGTCGAGATCTACGAGTCGGTCCCAGAGAACCTCCACGTCCAACAGATTCCGAGGTGATTCTGGGAACAGGCAGTTTCAGAGGCGCTGTTATTACTGGTCTTTCCCGTTTTAATCTCCTGGGTGGTCCTGGCTGACGCCCGTGACGCATCGTTTTAGTATTTTTCGTCAGCAGCTTAGATTCGTTCTTTGGCTGATGTCTGTGTGCACACTTGCAACTCTGCGTCCCCGAAGCCCTACGGCTGCTGTCATTTCGGTGGTGGGAGGGCCCAGACGATGGCGCAGTCACGCAGGATGATGTCCCTGTCGCTCCCGCCACACGTGCGTGCAGCCTCCCTCAGCGTCTGCACCGCCCACCATCCCGGGGGCGTGGTTCCTGCTCCGAACCCCACGCTCCGTCAGCACGAATCCACGTGATCCTGGGTCTCTTTCAAGCCCTCCTGCCTCAACTCACTGCTTTTGGAAAATTACTTCAGTTGCGATTCCACTGAGAGAAAACAAATGGCCCGAGAACCCCCTGGCACCCCAGTTCATGGGAATGAAGTTCTGTGGGCCCTTTCCCTCCCGGAGCCCATCGAGACCCACCTGAGCACATCTTTGTGTGTCCTGCATGGACCTCTGTCCGGCCGCTGGTCGCCCCTCACCGCCCGGACGCCCAGGCTGCCGTCCATCACGTGTGGTCAGTTTCGGATGTCTTTCACCCGTCATTTCCTGGATGCAGGTGCGGGAAGGCAGGTGCAGTCTGCACGGTCAGCACTGGGGATGTGTCAGCGTGGGTGAGGAAAGGAGTGTGTGGAGAACCGGAGTAAGTTTATGTGAGATTTTAGAGCACCGAGAAGCCACGGATGGAACATCATTTTTATGCAACTCCAAGCAACAAAAATTGTAATAAAATCATGACTCAGGCTTGGTGACGGTCTTTCTTAAAAGAGGCCTCCTTGGGTCACACTAGTATCTTCTTGCTTTGTAATACCTTTGATCGGGTCCGGGAGGTCTGGTAACTTCTTCTGTGTTCGTGTGTGTGTTTTGTACAAGATCGTGACTCCATTTGTTCGTGTATCCGTAATCATGTGGCACAGCTCCTCCCCTGTCCTGCTGCTGAAATCCTGGAAGGGATTCCTTACTAGTTGCAAGAAAACAGGGCAGTGGCCGTGAGTCTTTGCTACCCTCCCCTGTTCTGTGCGTTTCTGTGTCCGCCCCACATGCCTCTCTGCCAAGTCGCTGTCCACTTCCGTTCCTCTCCTCTGAAAGCGCAGTGAAGTCCAACGTGTACAGCCAGCAATGTTCAGGACTCAGTTCAATTGGTGGCATTCCACACAGCTGGGACCAAGTTCATATGCGTGAAATGTTGGCCACTTTGTCACAGCTGCTACTGGGACATGATTCACGGTGTCACTTCTCCCACGGTTGGGGAAGGTGCACCCTGACCTCAGGGACAGCTGGTCATGCGTCTCAAAATGCTTCTTTGTTGAGGGAACATGGTCTGCCTCCAACAAGGTGGATCCTAGGCGTTTACCCCTTTTGTCTCTGCCGGTCTTTCTGTGCTTTGTCTTGAATCTGTGGGTTACAGCAGGTGTAGCTGGGATGCTCAAATATTAATGTGGACGCCACATGCCGACCTGGGCTGTGCTGGTGGTTGCCATGGAGACAGACCCGAACATATGTACCCAAACATGGCGTCACAGGTTCAGACACTGCCGTGTCCCCACTCAGACACCTGCAGAGGGACCGCTGATACGCAGCCCACTGAGCCCATGGAGGTTCTGTGGACGGTTTTTGTGCAATGGTCTTTTAAAAAATTATTTTTAAATGTTTTATTTTTGAGAGAAAGAGAGACAGCATGAGCAGGGGAGGGTGAGAGAGAGAGGGAGACACAGAATCCAAAGACAGGCTCCGGGCTCTGAGCTGTCAGCACAGAGCCCGACCCGGGGCTTAAACCCACCAACTGTGAGATCATGACCTGAGCTGAAGTCGGAGGCTTAACCTCCTGAGGCCCCCAGGAGCCCCTGTGCAATGGTCTTCAACAGTGCAGATCTGCCTGTGACTCTTGATGCCAAAAACCATTTCTGCATTTATATTGACATTATTTTACATAAAGGAGCCTTGGTAGCTCATGTTTATGCCCAGAGACTCAATACGCCACGTGCCCCAGACTTTTTGGATTCTCTCTCTCCTCCTTCCCTGTTGGGTCCACTTCCACCCCTGCTGTTCCTTCTCCTCTTCGCAGTCTTGCCTTCCTTAGCATCACTCAGACACGGACCGATTATTAACGTCGGGACGGCTTCCCAGGAAGGCTCAGGAGCCGGAGCAGGTGTGGCCGAGCCCAGTGCCCAGCGGGGGGGAAGCGGGCAGGTGCTCCTGCACAGGGAGCCGGACAGGCGGGCGGCCGCACGCCCCACCGGAGTGCACAGGCGTGTGCGTACCTTCTAGACAGGTCGGTACAGCGATCGGCGGGAGGCTCCTGGAACTCGAGGGGCTCACGCACACTTGGCCTGTGAAGTAAACATTTCCGAGTGACGGATGGAAAGGGGGGAAGGAGAGTGACACTTATAGAGACTGTTCTTTACTGCTCAGGTCTCCCGTCAACAGTGATTTCGGTGTTCCGTTTCTAGCAGGCACTCTCTTCTCCTTCCCTGGCTTTGTAAAATGAGGCATTTACTCAATTTTAGTTATTACCGTTAGTACTCCCTCTAAACCTCCTTACGGCTGGATTTATTTCGGCCTGAGTCATTTATTCTGTCTTGAAATCCTCCAGCGGTTTATGGGATTCCGGGGAGTTGGCTCACCTTACTGGAGGTGTCTCTGGGAAACAAATTGTCATGCCAAGTATGGCTCAGAGATTGTGTCTCTGAGATTCTCGCCGTGGCTAGAACGCACGAGCAACCGGCATATCCTCAGGGAGGAGACAAAGTGAGTTCGCGGCTGCTTGGAGTGGCCTAAGAAGAGCCGGTCCCTCTGACCCTGCGGTGCCTGCTGCCTCTCCCAGGGACACTAAGGAGTAAAAATTCTGTCTGGATCTGATAGTCTCCTACACGCAGAATCCTCTGGAATATTCCTTGTCAAAATTCATAGTAAAATGTTAATAAAATGTAATGTTTTCCCATATGGCATAGTCTGGCACTTGCTGTTCTATAAATTTTCTTTAGATAACTTTAATTATGTGCATCTGTAACAAGATAATTAGCACGATCGTGTCTTAAATAATTTATATTTGATTCTGAATGCGCGTGTTTGTTCCATTTTTGCTCCTGCCGTGATGAGTGTCTCGAACTCTATAGGAAACAAAATAATGAGTCCCCTGAAGAGTTTGGTTGGCTCGGTCTACTTGTTTCAGCCTTTTACCTCCTCACGACTTAGTGGTTAATGCGTAAATTTTTTGTATGACTCCCTATTCCATTCACTTACTTAGTCAGTACTAGTTGTTGAGGTTGTGAGGGCCAACGGTAAGGAAGAGACAGAGACGGACTGCGTCTCTAACGTGTTCTCAGGCGGGTGGTCGTTAAGGAGAAACCCCCAAGCGTGTTCCCGTGTGTCCACCAGGAAGCCCTCAGGAGTGTGTGTAACGGGGCATCTGTGATAGCGTGTGGGTGGTCAGGGAAGGCTTCCTGAAAGAAGTGGCATTTTCAGTGACCCGAAGGATGCATGGAGGCACAGGTTCTGGATGGAAGGTTCTCACTCCCAAGCATAAACAAGTGACACCAGGACAGTGTGGCGGGGCGCACGT
Source organism: Suricata suricatta (assembly GCF_006229205.1). Classification (NCBI taxonomy): domain Eukaryota; kingdom Metazoa; phylum Chordata; class Mammalia; order Carnivora; family Herpestidae; genus Suricata; species Suricata suricatta. The sequence continues at coordinate 4,990,514 of NC_043717.1, read as the reverse complement.
TCCAGTGCTGGGCACGGGGAAGGGCTGGGCGTTTGGAGAGAGGTCCAAGCGTGTGGCCGAATGTTCTGCAGAGTTCGGCTCAACGTGAGATGTCTGTAGAATCCAGTGAGCCTTGTTTTGAGAGGGGGTGGGGGATGAAAGGCCATTTATTTACTGAGGGAAATCCTTAATGTTTGAAAGAGACGCTACTTACAAACAAGTATAAATACAAAGCTTTCTTTTTTCCCCTCTCCTTTGAAGTAGATTTAGGTTGATTTATTTTTAGAGAAATCGAACACGAGCAGGGGGAAAGAGAGAAAGAGAGAGACAGACAGGGAGAGGGCGGGGCAGAGACGGAGAGAATCCCAAGCAGGCTCCACAGTGAGCAAGGAGCCCTACGTGGGGCTCGAACGCATGAACCATGAGACAGTGTCCTGAGCCATCGTCAGACGCTTACTGCCTGAGCCTCCCAGGTGTCCTGGAGTAGATTTTATCCTTTTAGAGTAGTTTTCGGTTCACAGCAAAACTGAGTGGGAAGCACAGGGCTCTGTAGACTTCGAGCCCCACATCCGGACGGTCTCTGATGAGCATCCCTCACCGGTGGTCTGTCTGCTGCGTCAGTGAACCTGCAGTGACTCATCAGTGTCCCCAGAGCCATCGTTTACGTTTGGGTTGACCCCTGGGTTGCACATCCTGCACGCCGTGACAGACGTGTGATGACACGTGCCCAGCATCATTACATCATGATATTTCCACTGCCTTCACCATCCTGTGTTCCGTCTGTTAGCACCACCCCGCCTCGCCCTGCCTGCCGGCGCTCTCTCTACGTAGGCCTCAGTTTTGCAGTTTTGGGTATTAAACAGCTGGAACCAGGCAGCACCGGGCCTACTGGATTAGCTTCTTTCCCTCCGTGATGTACGTTGAAGTGCTCTGAGAAATATTCTGAATGAGGTGTATGTGATGTTGCAATCGAGATGATCACTAGCAAAAGATTCTTCAAAAATACATATGTTGGGCACCTGAGTGGCTCCGTTGGCTCAGCATCGGACTCTTGATCTTGGCTCAGGTCATGACCTCACAGTTTGTGAGTTCGAGCCCCGCATCGGGCTCTGTGTGGTGGTGTGGAGCCTGCTTGGGGTTCTGTCTTTCCGTCTCTTTGCCCCTCCCGTGCTTGTGCTCTCAAAATAAAAATAAAAATAAAAAATATTTCCGGCCGCAGAAATGCCTCTTCCCAATGTCCTTCTCTTATGTAATCTTTTAGCTGCTGTGGAATCATGAGAACATTCCAAGTATATGAATGGAAGAAAACACATGTTTCTAATAGCAAATGAAATCAAGTGTACTATTCCAGGGTTCCAAATTAAGAGGAAAATATTCTGCATTAAAATGAATTCCTAAATGTTAATCCATGCCTTCATTGTATTTTATTTGTTTACTTTTGTTTATGTTAGTACTCTCTACACCCAGTGTGGGGCTTGAACTCAGGGCCCTGAGACTGAGTCACAGGCTCTTCTGACTGAGCCAGCCAGGCACCCCTCAATGCCTTCATTTTATTTTACTTTATTTTTAATGTTTTTTTTTAAATTTTTTTATTTTTGAGACGCAGAGAGAGGCAGTGCGAGCAGGGGAGGGTCAGAGAGAGAGGGAGACACAGAATCCGAAGCAGGCTCCAGGCCCTGAGCTAGCTGTCAGCACAGAGCCCGATGCGGGGCTTGAACCCACAAACTGTGAGATCATGACCTGAGCTGAAGCCGGATGCTTAACCGACTGAGCCACCCAGACGCCCCAATGTCTTCATTTTTAAAAAACCTATCATGAGGGGCATCTGGGTAGCTCATTCGGTTGAGAGACAGACTTTGGCTAATGTCATAATCTCAAAATTCCTGGGATCGAGCCCTGTGTCAGGCTGGTTACTGTCAGCACAGAGCCCGAAGCAGGGTGCAAACCCACGAACCCTGAGATCATGAGCTGAGCCGAAGTCAGACGCTTAACACTGAGCCACCCAGGTGCCCCAGAATTTACGTTTAATATGAGAACAAAATTGTTAGCTGAAAGTCACAGCTTCATAGGGGTGAATGGTAAATGTTCGGTCCATAATAGGGTATCTGGGATAGTTTCCATTTCAAACTTCCATACTGCGGTCGGACGATGGTTTAGTGTTGTGTTTTTGGGACTGCAAAGTTGATTTGTTTTTGTTCCACACCCACACCTGCTTATGTTAAGGGTCTGTTTTCATTCTCTCTTCTTTTTTTCAAATGGTTATATCTCGATAGCTAGTTTTCATTTATCTTTATCCTTATGGGTTGTCTTTGAGAGAGTGAAGTGTTTTCTTTACCTAAAGCTTTTGAAGAGTTATTTTTCTTTAAGGAAAAAAAAATCAAAAGGCTCGAAGAGACTTTGAAAATGTCATTGAAATAATGTCTGGGTGCAGTTGACTGAACTTACATAAACTCTTTGAAAGTTGGATTGACTAGCATTCATGTTTGATCTAGTTAAACCAATAAAATACAGGATGTAATCTTTATATAATTACCAAAGTCCCGCTGTCTGATCCTACCTGGAGGTTACGATAATGATTCAACAGGCAAACGCCTCTCTTGTCTGATGTACTTGGACTCTATCTTTGCTGGCTTTAAGCCAGAACAAGACTTGATGGCAAATACTGTATTTGATTTTTGTCAGTGGCTTCCCCGGTGAAGGTACCGCCGTCTGCCTGAGCACTTCCCCTGGGGTGCCATGTTGCAAAGTCCTGGATTCCTGGAGTTTTCCATTGCTCCCGGGCTCAGAGCACCGCAGGGAATCAGCGGAGGCGGATGGGGGCATGTGCGCACCTGGCTGCACCGCGGAGCTGGACTTAAATCGGGGTTTACCCACATCCTTGATGCCATTACGGAGGGGTTTCAGACGTTCTTTGTAGAGATAAATTGAATGGCAAATGCTGATTGATAAAGGCAAAAAGCACAGAACAGCTGCAAAACCTTGATGTATGGGGGGGGGGGGGTTGTTTTAAGAAGAGCAGGAAACCTAAAGCCCAGAAAGGAAATGTAGAGACACATATCCATGTGCATGTGTGTGTGTATAGAAAATTTTTGCATGGAGAAAAAAAACATGAATAAAGGCAAAAGGCAAATGATCACTGGAAATGTTTTACAACACATATTTTAGACAAATGATTATTCAATCTTATTGGCACTGATAGGGGCTACCGTTAAATATTCAGAAGAGAAATGGCAAAAGGCACAGACCGTTGGTTCTAAGGGAAATACAAATGGCTGAAGGAAATTAAACCAGAAAGAATACTGTTGCTCACTCAGTATTGGGAAACGTGGCAAGATTGTTGCCATCCAAGGAGAAGAGCATGAAGGGCTGCCTCTTCTGAGCCTCACTCATCAGACTGGACTGGGTTATACCGAGGAGCCGGGAGATTTTGAGTACAGGATGACTCCCCCGCTCCTGAAAACGATGATAACCAATCGTAATGGACTCTTTTTCCCCTGACCTCTAACTCGGTGCCAGGCATTTTGCTAAATACTTGACGTGGATTATGTTTTTAATCTCAGGCATTCTAGGACATGCTGTCTTCAGTAGCAAAAAAACCTGTTACAACCAACATGATCTTACAGGATTGTGTGCTCTTGCCCCAAATATTTCTGTATAATGACAGCTTTTCATTTTAGGACTAGTGGGAAATTTTGCTTAAAGTGAAAATGCCAGGGCGCCTGGGTGGTCAGTCGGTAAAGCGTCCGGCTTCATTCAACTCAGGTCATGATCTCACGGTTCATGCGTTTGAGCCCTGCATTGGGCTCTGTGTTGACAGCTCAGAGCCTGGAGCCTGCTTTGGATTCTGTGTCTCCCTCTCTCTCTAACCCTCTCCTGCTCACACTGTCTCTGTCTCTCAAAAATAAATAAAAACCATTAAAAAAATTTAAAGAAAAGTGGAAATGCCTTCGTTGAGGAAATGCACTGATCTTCGTCCCCAGCGATGTAAACAGCGTAGCAGCGAGGCTCTGAGTCCTGGCTTCCCTGTCCTTCTGGCAGGAGTGGCGGCCCGTGCCGTGGGGAGTGCCGGGCGCCGGCGCGGTGCTGGGCGGCCCGGGGCAGTCTCAGCGGGACTTTTGGTCTTCGGTTCTTGAGGTGTGGCCATTTTATCTACAGTCAGAAGAAACGAAAGGAAGCCTGGCACGGTGTTACAGGTGCAGGACTTGTCCGTTCCCCTACTCTTGTTTTTACCCCTCCGACATTTACTGCAGAACGAGTTTTATTTCCAGCGGTAAGGCCAAATCCACTGTCATCATCTGCTTTCTGTCTATTTACCCAACCACCGCTCCTATTCTCTGCTTCAACCCTTCAATGTGATCTGATGCTTCCAGAATGTAAGAGACTGAGGACCATCCCGAACATTTCATTCCTGGCCTTCCAAGATTCTGAATCTGGAGATTTCCTTCGGGACCCGCCGTAAAAGTCACCCTCTGTTTGGCCAAACCTTTTTTACTCACTGTGGTGTTTAACCATTTGCTTCATGACCGTGGATATTTTCCTTGGCTTCTTTGGATCCCAGTTTCCTAACTTTACAAAGGGGTAAATGAAGTTTCGGTCATTTACACAGGATGCCTGTGGAGGCTGAATGTGGCACAAGCCACGGCGAATGCCTGCTGTGTCGATGTGGTCCTTAGGAAGGTAGTAACGTTCAGTGATGCTAATCGTGTCAAAGGCATGTTACCCCATTGGTGGTACTTTGTCAGCCACTGAGGTGAGGCAGGCAGCAATGGCCATGCGGACTCTGCAGCCCCACTGCCTGTCACGGGACCTTGATGGCCGCCGTCTGTGTGGGAACCAGGAGCTGGACCATGTGCTAGTGTGGGGAGCTGACATCAGTAGACCCTGAGAGAAGAGAGGACGGGCTGCACCTCACGTGCCGCGCAGCACATGCAGAACCAGCGAGGGCGCCTTCTCTCCTCCAGGGGCCTCCCCACCTGTCCGGGGCAAGAAGGAGTTAGGGGGGAGTGAGGTGGAACCTGGGCCATGCCAAGGTTCCCAGCACAAGGAGCAGGACCGTCTGACCTGACGCAAGGAGGTGAAGGTCTTCGGACTGGGACCTGGTAAACAAGTTGTGTGAGTTCAGAAATGGCCTTGGCCCGGTCTCCAAGAGCAGAGCTCAGTCATTGCAGACCTCCGTCCCTTTAGAAGGTACCCCACCCCGCCGCCCTCCATCGCTGGGCAGTGACCGTGGAGAACGGGCGTTGGGGCCAGGGTGTGCTCTGACGGGGCGGTCCTTGAGGTCCCAGCGGGAGGCACTCTGCGCAGGCCCCGGAGGAGAGGCCCCTCCTGGGCACGGTGTGCAGGCGGCCCTCACCTGGGAAGCTCTCCAGAGCCGCCCCGGAGCCCGCTGTCCGCTCTTGCACCGTCCGCTTCTCAATGTCGGGCCTCTGCTTTTTGCCACTGGCACCCTCTTTGTGTATGACCGTCCCTGCGTCCGCCTGACCGCCCTGCGCACTTTCGTTTGTCACCAAGCCAGCGGCTCCTTTGATGAATCTCGATGGGCACAGAATGCCGCCTTCTTGCACCGTTTCTACTAACACTTCTTCCCGTAATTAAGCCATGGCCACTGTCTGTCCGGCTCTGGCCTATACCCGATTTCTCTGATGTAAACCCTGCCGGAAGTCGTACTTCACCTCATCCTGGCCATTTCACACACCTCCCCAGCTTTCGCCTTGCCTGTCTGGCCAATGAGGAGTGAGACACAGTTGAGGCTGTGTGGGCGCCCCCAGGGGGATGGGTAAGTTGACCCCAGATAGCTGAAATTGTCGGTGCGTGTTGGGGTTTGGGGTGTAAGGCTGTGGAGGAGACGTAGGGCCGTACGGCAGAGTTGATAGCTAAAGCTTGAACGTGGGGCTGAGGCCGTTTACCCGCTGATCTGAGCCTAGCGGAGGAGACTTTCTGATCCTATACAGATGCGATTGACTCAGTGGGAAGTCCTAGGTTATGAACATATGCTATGGGACATGGGATCTATTAAGACAGATTATCGGGAACAGAAGAGAAAACTGTGGTATATCCATACAGTGGGATTAGACAATAAAAAGGAATGAATTGGTTTTTGTGGCAGTAAACACAGAGCAAAAATACCGTACCGTTTAGCACAAAAATACCGTACAATTTAGCAAAATGTAAAGCATCATGCCCAGCGAAAGAGTCCAGACACAAAAGGCCACGTGTTACATAATCCCATTTCCAGGAGATTTCCAGAATCAGTCAATCCGTAGACAAAGAAAATAGATGAGGGGCTGCCAGGGCCGGAGGGAGGGAAAGGGCCGAGTGAGTGCCGAGGGACACACGCTTCTTTCTGGGTGAACATGTTCCACAAAGAGATGGCGGTGATGGTGCGCAGCCTTGTGAATATGCCTGTCAGTGTCTGGAATGTACTTTTTTGTCCAGACCACTGGTGTGTGCACTTTAAAAGACTATACTTTCTGCGTGTGAATTATATCTCCGTGAACTTGTTATAAAAGGATTTTTAATGTTTTGTTTTTGTTTTTATTTTTGAGAAAGAGAGTATGAGCAGGGGAGGGTCACAGAGAGAGTTACAGAATCTGAAGCAGGCTCCAGGCTCTGAGCTAGCTGTCAGCACAGAGTCTGACGCGGGGCTCGAACCCACGAACCGTGAGATCATGACCTGAGCTGAAGCCTGTCGCTTAACCAACGGAGCCACCCAGGTGCCCCTAAAAGGATTTTTAAAAAGACGTCTTGGTTTTCTTTTCTCTGAACTGAGAACAAATGTAATACTAATCTTCTACGAATAGAATACGGCATTGTCAAAATGCAAAGTTTAGAGATTCAGACAGAAGAAATGGACTCCTTTGTGTCATACCCAACCATGAACTTCAAAGAACAGGGGGCCATGGCATCTAAATTATGGGGTGACGGCTTTTAGTTCCTCTACCAACTACCCTAGCCTAACACCCTCTCGCACAGCCTGTCCCAGCCGAAGGAGAGATGGTGACCAAGATGTCAGTCGTGTGGAGTACCATTACCGTTAGAGGCAGTAACCGTAGTCCTAATCTGTGTCCCATACCCCGTGAATATCAGGCTGTGCTAAGTGGCGTATTGGTATTATTTCATTTCCTTATGCCAGTGACCTCAGCGTGAGGTCTGCTTTATGTCTTACAGATGGATCAAGCGAGGTCCATAGATAATAAATCCCTTGTTTGCCGTCACACACCCAGGGACCGGGAGAGAGAAGGCTTTTCAGTGAGATCTGACTCCCAGGCAGCCGGCGGGAGACGTGTTTCAGATGCTGTTCCTTTTAGGCAGCTTGAAATCCTTACTAATTTATATGTCTTTGTTCCCATCATGGGGTCAAGGCCAAAATTGGACTCACATTAGAAACACATTTTCTATTTTGGGAAGAGAGAACGTCAGGAGGAAAAAAGGGGTCATTTGTTAATGACAGTATTGAAAAATGAAATCCATGCTATGTGGCTATCAGTTAGAAGATTATTTAACGAGCCAATATTTCCTTTTCCTTTTGCAGAACAATGGTTCCCTGGTGTGGTGCCGGAATCACAAGCAATGTTCTAAGGTATGTTCCCCCCAACCGCGTCCGTGTTTTAGAAAACCTTCACTGTGGGAATAATTCTAGAGTCCCAGGACGTAGCAAGGACTGCCGCGAAGGGACGTCATCTCTTCATCCAGTGTCCACCAGTGCTTACACTTGGCACGTCTGCGGGGCAGTAGCAGAAGCAGAACACTGACGTGGGTCCGAGTACGCACACCAGTCCGTGACGTCGCGTCACCTGCAAAGTCAGTTTGGTCAGGACACATGTCTCTTCTCTAGGCCACCTTATTTCTCTCTCTGTGATTTTTTTTAATCCACACAGATTTTAAGGGGAAAACATCTTCTGGTTGGAACCAGAAGGTGTATTGCATCCTACGTACATTTATGTTACGTTGTATGTAGCTTGGTTGGCGGGAATTTGCAATACTGTGATTTATAAGAAATGTATACTTGGTCATTTGGATGACCAAAATATAATGTTCATATATTTGATGTTCCTCCACCATGCTTGGCTCACAGCTCCCCAAACCCTGGAATTTCTCTGAGCAGTAAGAGCAGTGGGAACATCTTTTGTTGTATTTGGTATCTTGACCTCAGTTTCTAGATTCCCTTCAGTGCTATGGAGGTGAATGAGTGTTGACCCCTGGCCATCACAGTGACCCCTGGCCATCACAATGGGGCTTATGTGAATGAGCTGACTTTTGGAACAGGTCTGAGGATGAGGCCTTATCCCGAGGGGAACCCACTCTAAGTAGATGGTTGGAACTTTCAGCCACACCCCCTCATTTCCAGGGCGGGGAGAGGGCTGGAGGGGGAGTCAGTCATCAGCTGCCAATGACTGAATGGGCCATGCTTAGGTTCTGAAGCCTGCATTTAAAAACAAAACAAGAAAGAGGGGATGGGAGAGCTTCAAGATTGGGAAGCACATGCAGGTGCAGATTTGGGGAGGGCGGAGGTGCCTGCAGTGTCCTCGCCGTGTCCCGGTGCCTCGCTTTGGGCCTCTCGCACCTGCCGGCCCCTGAGTTAATGTCCGTTTGTAATAAACCCGAGTAAACTGGTCTAGTACGTTGATTCTCATGTGTTCTGCCGAGCCGCCCGAGCTAATGAATGGAAGCCAACGAGCGAGGGTCCCTTGGACCCTCCCGTCTCCAGCAGGTCAGTCAGGAGCACAGGTGACCAGGGGGACTTGCCGATCGGCATTGAAACGGGAGTTGGGCAGGGCGGAGGGGGTGCCGGGCAGCCTCCCGGGACTGGACTCTTACCTGGTGCGACCACCAGGTGCGTAGTGTCAGAATTGAGTTAAGTTGTAGGACCCTTAGCTGATGCGGGAACCCTGGAGACCGTCTGGGGTAAACTGCCCCCTGACCCGCTCCCCCGGCTCAGATGTCCACGGGCAGATTGGAACTGGTCGCCCCACTTTTTAGAATTGCTGGTTAATGTGATTCTTTAAATTCAAACGTGACTTTTCCGTTTTTGCGTATTCCTTCCTGCACTCACACACTCTAACATGGTCATGCCTACATTTAATAGCATACACTTGACCTCTCAGTCCCAAAATACCGCAAATGAAAACAATGTGTTTGTAATATGTACTATATAAATGAAGAAAGTTTACTACTGGCTAAAAATATCGGCCACTTTGGATCATAAGAGTGTTTGATCAGAATTATTTCATGAAAATTACTGTTACACCAAAAATTGAGCCAGTCCTTTATTTTGTAACTAAAATTTTATCTGAGCCATATATAATACTGAAATAGCATATTTATGAAGAATATGATGATTTTGAGAGGTCCTTCAAACACACTATCTCACAGTAAATGATTGTAGAATAATATTCCTGAGCCAAGAACTTTATTAAAATGGTGTCTTCCGACATCCATGTATGCATTATGGCAGGTAATACATGTGAATATTATTTAAAATAAGAACAGAATTCTCAGGTGAATGTGAAGTAATCTGGTGAAAATAAGCTTTGCTTAGCTCTGACTTGCTAAATCATGGGCAAAAATGAAATGTCTGATTTGGGGGGTGCCTTAGTGGCTCAGTCGGTTAAGCATCCGACTTTAGCTCAGGTCATGATCTAATGGTTTGTGAGTTCGAGTCTCACGTTGGGCTCAGTGCTGACAGCTCGGAGCCTGGAGCCTGCTTCATATTCTGTATCTCCCTCTCTCCCTGCCCCTCCCCTGCTCACACTCTGTCAAAGATAAACATTAAAAAAAAAAGGGGGGGGGTGCCTTGGTGGCTCAGTTCGTTGAGCGTCTGACTTCGGCTCAGGTCATGATCTCACAGTTTGTGGGTTCAAGCCCCGCATCAGGCTCTGTGCTGGCAGCTCAGAGCCTGGAGTCTGCTTCCCATTCTGTGTCTCCCTCTCTTTGCCCTTTCCCTATTCATGATCTGTCTCTCTCTGTCTCTCAAAAATAAATAAATGTTAAAAAATAAAATAAAAAAAAAGAAATGTCCAATTTGGGCATTGTGCTTCTTTTTATGTAATAACATAAACATTTGTTCTTAGAAGACATTTTCAGGTGTCTGTCATATTCTTATTTGCAATGTGGGCAACTTGTGTATGTCATCGCTGCAGGGAGGTATATGCGTATAGAAACGGAGGGAGGGAGGGAGGGAGGGGGAGGGATGATGCTGTGAGGCTGGCGAAATTTCCCAAGTACTGGTTTGTCCTGTGTTCTATTAGTTGAGCAGTACACACGTTTTCAGAATTTTCTCGCATAAGCAACCCCTTTTCTCCTTATTCCATTAAAAAAGTAATTCTTTTTTATACACTTAAAAGAAATTTGAAAAGTTTCATTTCAACTATTTTTTGAGAAAGTATCCTAATTAAAACCCCTCCGTCCGCGGGGACTTCGCGCTGGGAAACCGTATCTTCTTCCCGAATGATCCAGGCTGACTCGAGAGACTGAATTTCACGAGCAGAGAATCCATTCCTTTTTGCCTAAAAGCAGGAATGCATGAATAAGTCAGAGCTCACGCCACCGGCAACTTTGGAATCTAGTACAAAGCTGACAGAAGTGTAAGGGTTGTCTTTAGTCTGCCTCTCTGGGGATGCATCTTCGATGTTAATCACACTCTGTCTCCACGGGGTGTTATCACCACGGGATATACTTGCAGATAATTACCGTTTGCGTTTCTTTTGAGATTTGGGGAGCCTGCGTAGTCTTTTCCTCTTAATCTCTGGGTTAATGAGGTACAGGGTGATGATAGGAAGTCCGTATTACAAGTGGGAAAAGTCAGGCACATACATATTTGATACCAGCCCTGGAATCGCTCACCACAGGGGTCGAGGTGTGCCAGAGTTTGGAATGCTGCCTTCTGCACTGTGCTTCCATCGATGAACAACTTCAAAACCCATTTTGAACAAATATTGGGACCGAGGAGTAAGAAGTAACACCCAGACGTAATGTCGATAGAGTTTTCTAACTGTATTTTAAAAGGCAAGGTTTACATCATGTTTTACAGAAACCGCACATGGTTGCCGTTGCAAACAGGAGCTCCGCCTCCCACCTCAGCGGCCCCACCCCTGCCCTTGGTCCACCCGCCGCCGTCTCTTGCCTGGACCGCTGCAGGAGCTTCCCCTCGGGCCTCCGCGTCGCCTCCACGCGCCTGCGCGGAAGGCCCTCCGAGCACAGACGCCGAGTCGTGCTGCCGTCTGCCGTACGGCCTCTGCTAGCTCTCCGTCTTGTCGGACCAAAACACTGGCCCTGCATCTCCAGCTCCCGCCCACTGCCTCTGCTCCTGCTTTACAACCCTTCGAGGTTGCCATTCTCCCCCACAGAGCCCTCCTTCCTCAGAGAGAACCCCAGCGCACCCCCCCCCCCCTCACATCTCGGCCTTGCCTCCCCGGATCACCCCCACCGTTTACGTGTTCGATTTACACCCTGATGTGACCCATGGGGTCTGTCTCCTTCCCAGAAAGTAAGCTCTTTGCCAGCATCCACTCTGTATCTTTGTTCTCTGTGGTGTCTTCTGCTTTTGTAGCCTAGAATGCTGTCTGGCACATACTAGTTGCTCAGCAAATATTTGTGATGAATGAATGAACGAAACCTATACATTTCCATTTTGTCCTTCCTCAAAGTACATCTTTTTTTTTGTTTTTGACGTTTATCTATTTATTTTTGAGAGACAGGACATGAACAGGGAAGGGCAGAGAGAGAGGGAGACCTAGAATCGGAAGCAGGCTCCAGGCTCTGAGCTGTCAGCACAGAGCCTGACATGGGGCTCGAACCCATGAACTGTGAGATCATGACTTAAGCCAAAGTTGAACGCTCAACCGACTGAGCCACTCCGTCACCCCCCAAAATACATCTTTACTGCATTACATTTAGGAAGAAAGTAATACGTAATCCATTTTGCATGTGTGCAACTTTGCAAGATTGATTATTATCCATTTGGAAAATGTGCCGCTTTGTCCTGTACCCCATCCTCCATGATGACATCAGTGCAATGAACTCCACAGTCTTTCGCACCATTTAGCTCCTAGATAATACAGAGCAGTGACTCCTGTCCAGTAGGTTTAGGTAGTGGTTCTCAGCCTGGGACGATTTTGCTCCCAAGGGGACTTTTGGCAATGGCTGGAGACTGTTTTCATTGTCACAACCAGTGATCGGAAGCCACAGGCACCTGGTGGCTGGAGGTCAGGGTTGCTGAAAACCAGCAGGAGCGATCTGGCCTGAGGGTCAGTGGCACCGGGGTTGAAAACGCCAGTCTGTGCATTTTGGCAAAATTATCAAAGAAATTAAGAACACAGGTACTTTTCAGCATATTCTTATACGACAAAAAAACAGCTGTAGAATTTACTGGGCGTGCAGTACGTGTGGGGACCCGTCAGGGGCTTGTTCCATGGGGGACTGTGATCCTCATGACTTACTCTCATGTAGGCAGGTGGCTTGCTCTTTACCTCCGAATCTGGTTCCTCCTCTACTGAGCTAAGGCTAGTTCTTCACCTGAGCACGTTACCGCCTGGAATTGAGCATCTACATTTCCCAGAGTTTCTTTGCTGCTTACTTATTTCTAGCCTATTCCGTGCAACTGGAATGATTGTGAAGGACTTTCCAAATGCCTCTCTAGAAAATGCCCTCATTGGCTCTTCCTCCTTTTTGTCCTCTACTGCTTAGGATGCAGACCGAAGGTAGGGGCGCCCCGGCAGCTGTGTTGGTCCATGAGTTACCCTCGATGACGGAGGCTAGTTTAAGAATAACCAGTAAGAAAGATCGAGGGGGTCTGGGTCTTTGATGCCGTGGAGCCCCCATTTTAAGTCTTGGACTTCTCAAATTATGTACACATGAAAGACAAAACTTTCTATGTTACTTAAGTTACTGTTTATTATTATTTTTTTTACTTTTGTTGTTGTTGGTGGTGGTGGTGGTGGTGGTGTGGTTGTTCTGTGAAGATGGACCTGTATGTGAATCTGATCTTGACTTTGGAATTGGCAAGACCATCTATTTTCACAGATGCTTAGGGAGTTTGGATGATCTTTGCAGAGTATCACTCGGCTACTAAGTCCCAGCAAGTACCCGAGATGGGGTGTGAACCGAGTTCTGAGGGAATAAGAAGCCGGTCGTTTTCCTGTCATAGACTCCACCCATTTCAAGTGTCGTAGAACCTTACAAACATTATGAAAGTTCTTTTGCCTGTTGTGGGAGTTGATTCTCCTGGTGCTTTCGGTTTTCCCCAAAACACTTTTATAGCTATTATGAAATGTGTGACTTCCTGGAAACATTGTGGCCCAACTCTAGGGAAAGAATGATGTTTTCTTCTCCCTGTATCTCCAGTGTCCAGTGGGAAATCAAGAGGATGCTATCTATAGATGGCCCACTCTCCCTGAACCTGAGTGGTTCAAGTTCATTCCACAAATGCCTGGAGACACAGATTTCGTAGAAATTCCTCCATTAAGGTGACTGTTCCCATGGAGAGAGCACGAAGCTCAGAGGAAATGGGCACTGTGAAATAAACTGTTTGCAAAACTGACATCTGAACTAGGTGCCATTTTAGGATGAAAAGGGGTAAAGTTTAAAAATACACCAAATCTACCCAAAAAATTACATCTTTTAGAATAACGTACTTTTAGAAGTTGACTTCTCATAGGAAGTAAATATTAGGATCATCTGTTTTTGGGGTTTTTTTTTGTTGTTTATTTTTCTTGAGAGAGAGAAAGTGCACTCATGACCATGCATGGGGCAGAGAGGAGGAGAAAGAATCCCAAGTGCAGAGCCTGAAACGGGGCTCGATCTCACGAACCATGAAATCATGATCTGAGCCAAAATCAAGAGAGACGCTGACCCAACTTAGCCACCTATTCACCCCAAGATCGTCTGTACTTTTGCAAAATGTTTATTCATTTATTTTGAGAGAGAGCGTGCGTACGAGGGGCCGAGAGAGCGCGAGATCGAGAATCCCCGGCAGGCTCTGCACCGTCCGCCCAGAGCCCAACGTGGGGCTCAACCGCATGAACCATGAGGTCATGATTTGAGCCAAAATAAACAGTCAGATGCTCAGCTGACTGAGCCACCCAGGCGTCCCAAGCTCACCTGTTTGTGACTAACACAGTAAACAGTTGCCTTGCATAAGACAGAACGGGTTTTTTCTATTCTATCGAAATCTTTGTCACCCGTTTTTATCTTCACGTTTTAACCCCGGCAGTCCTGGATACTTTCTGGAACGCAATATGACTGGTGGTAGAAAAACCTAATCAAATGTCCTAATAAAAAGTTTAATTTTGACAACGTACAGTATGTTAGGAACTTCTTTTAATTAAGTCTGTCTCTTAAATAACACAGTATTCTATACCAAATAAAATGTAAATTTCCCCATATAACACAATGGGGCGGCTTGTTCAGGCCTTTCACTCATGTTTTTATTTTTTTATTAAAATTTTTTATATTTCTTTTTTATTTTTGAGAGAGAGAGCAAGCAAGGGAGGGGCAGAGAGAGGGAGTCACCGAATCAAAGCGGGCTCCAGACTCTGAGCTGTCAGCCCAGAGCCCAAAGCAGGGCTTGAACTTGTGAACTGCCAGATCATGACCTGAGCCCAAGTTGGACACTTACCTGACTGAGCCACCTGGTTTTATTTTAACATTCTCTTTATGTTTCCTTTACTTGTTCATAACTCTTGTTAGTATAGTTTGATTATTTCATTTTCATCAAATACTCGATTATGTCCTATGTCCCAGGGCCTCGCGGTGACATCATATGTAAGCACATTTGGTCTTTGTCTTTACGTTTTCCTGTTTTGGCTTCCTGAGCAAATCCCCTCTTTAAAGACCTTCATTCCGTTTAGAACATTGGCACAGGATCTCTTACGGGCGCCCAGTGTCCAGTGTCGTAATGGCCCGCGCTCCCCACCTTCTCCTACCCTCCCCCGCCGGGACGTTTGTCCGTGTTCCGATCCGGCCTTTCTTTGCCCTTTGCCGACCCGCCAGTTCTTTTCCGGTTCTGGATCTCCTGCCTTTCCAGCACGGTGCGGGGCGGGGGGTTCCCCGGAACTCCTCCCTTAGCTGGTGGTTGTAGAAGTGAGGGTGTCCCTTTCAGGCTCCGCTCACTCCCCTGAGGTTTTCACAGCCCGCTCCTCACCCAGACGGAGGGCTTTGGTTGTGGGGGACAGAAGTGCTTGCAGGGGACCCCAGCTCCGGTCAGTAGACGGGGCGGGAGCAGGGGAGGGGACGTGAGGGCCGCAGACCGCCGCGATTACGCCTTGTGGGGAAGGAGGCAGAGAAGACTTTCGGAAGGTTCTTTCCTGGTGCCGTTGAGGAATCTGGTGGTGAAGCAGAGACTCGTTCTGCCCCGGAACCTCGTGGGTAGAGGACGGGAGGTTTAGTTCCACCCGCAG
This sequence comes from Suricata suricatta, assembly GCF_006229205.1. NCBI lineage: Eukaryota > Metazoa > Chordata > Mammalia > Carnivora > Herpestidae > Suricata > Suricata suricatta. The sequence goes on along the minus strand of NC_043717.1, from coordinate 4,975,140 downwards.
GCCTGCTGGGCCGGGAGGAGGCAGGAGTCCCGTCTTAGGGGCCAGCGATTTAAGCGCTGGTGCCGATGTAATGCGGCCTCCGTGAGGACACAGAAGGAGGCATTGGCGCTTCGGGTGGTGCACACGGGGTGCTGGGGAGCGGTGCCCCGCGGGGGGCAGGAGGCTCCCCGCCGCGTCCACACGCCGGCCGGCTCGGTGTGTCTCTTCCATCTGCTGCCCTGAGTCACCGGCACATCGCAAGCTGATGCTCTAGGAAGCAGCAGGTTTCTGTGAGCGCTGGGAGCCCGTTGAATTCCAGGAAGGGCGAGCGTCGGGATCTCCGACAGCCGGACGCAGAAGCACAGGTGACCAGCTGAGGGGGCAGGAGGAAGCGTCCTTCTGGGACCGAGGCTGCCGCTGTGGGACCTGATCCACCCCCAGGGAGATAGTGCCGGGATAGAGGAGACTTCCTTGTTGGTGTGGGGACGTGTATTCTCCACACATGGACGTTGTAATTAGTGGCTAGGATTCTATGCCAGGGGACGGCAAATCAGAGTAACTATTTTCTTTTTCTCTTAAAAAAAATTTTTTTTAACGTTTTGTTTGTTTTTGAGAGAAACACAGAGCATGAGTTGGGGAGGGGCGGAGGGAGAGGGGGACACAGAATCGGAAGCAGGCTCCAGGCCTTGTGCTGACAGCTCAGAGGCCTCCGCGGGGCTGGAACCCACAAACTGAGATCATGACCTGAGCTGAAGTCAGCCGCTTAACCGACTGAGCCCCCCAGGGACCCCCAGAGTAACTGTTTTCATCTCTGTAGCTCATAAGGTCTCTGTGGCAAGGATCAGCCTGCCACTGTAGCGTGAAGTCAGCAGTACGGGATACATGAACATGAGTGTGGCTGTGTGCCGATAAAACTTTACTTACGGACACGGGAATTTGAATTTCATGTAACACTCACATGTCATGAAACTTTATTTTTTCCTAACCATTTAAAACTGTAAAAACAATTCTTAGCTCACCAGCTGTACAGAAGCAGGTGCCAGGCCGTTGGAGAGCCTTTGCCGGTCTGTTCTATGGCGTTGCGTTCCTTGTGCAAAACCAAACTTCAACAAAACAATAAAATGCATCCTCTCCTGAATGTGAAAACATACCTCGATGCGTTCAAACTCAGGCACAAATGGACAGTTTCTAACATCATTTGTGGAACACTGTTGGTTGTGCGTGAGCGTTTTTGAATGAATGCATTCTAGACAATATAAGAAAACGTCAAAGAAATCACAGTTTTGGAAAATCCACTGTTATAATGGGATTATTAGAGCCAGCAAAATCTGGGAAGGACTTCAAAACGAGCAAAGCAAATGTGACTCAGAATGAGTGTCTTCGGTCAGACCCTCCCAGGGGACCTCCTCTGTTCATTATATCTGAGCTCTTTTCTAGTCTGCACATGGTAGAAAGCTGATGATAATGCAGATGATTCTTGCCCATGGAAATGCAAATGGACTGTGGCCGGTGGAATGCAATTGATGCTCCCTCTGAGAATAGGCCAGTTTGCATCTGTTTGTAAATCTGTTCCAGTAAAGTCCTGTTGCATGTGAATATATTTATATTTGTGTTTCCTGGATTTCTCCTTTGAACCAAAGGTAACCTCTTAATGGTCCTTGCACTATTTCATGGGTTGAATCTAATCTTTGACACGTGTTCATTTGATGTTTGCAGGAGCGTCATACATTCACTTTTAAAAGATTTATCCTTTGACGAGATGCTCTGTGACCTGGTACGGAGGTGTGGCACTCTGGACCTGTGGGGACTGTGGTGCCTCATCCTCCGTTTGGGTTTTATAACTCAGTCACTCGTTTCCCATTTGGTGTGGAGGAGAGGTGTTGAAAAGCACTAATTTAGGGCCCAGCCTTGGTGCGTTGGCAGGAGGCTTTGATCACCGTGGGAGATCGGTTCTTACAAGGGCTACAACTCCACATTCTGAGTCATCTTCCAGGATTATCCAGAGCCAAATCTTGAGGTGAGGAATATTGGCTTTGCTTGTACGGACATCTGGACAGCTTCATTTGACATCTGTGAAATTTACTGGCTGAGGGTCAGACCTCTGAAACGCCGCGGAATGTGACTGTTGGAGGTTGTTGTTTTGTGTTAGATGCTTTCGGTCATTTACATGATAATGATCGTGAATCCATAGAGCTGAAGGAAAACATATCTTACGGAGGAAAGTGAAAACTCAGACACACTTGGAAGCCCACCGGGTCCGAAAATTGAAGAAGACTGAGGTTGAACAGCCTTTATGTCTTTGCAACTGTAACAAATAGCGGCTGAAAACATTTAAAGCCTGCGGTAATACTGATATTCATATAGCTTGCCCTGACTTTATACATTCAACTTCAAGGACAAAGTTGATGTACATTGAGCATCAGTTATCTACACACTGATGTCTCTTGGGAATCGCCGACTATTTTATAGGCAAAGCCACCAGCGACACTGATTGCTGAGAAGTGTAGGTTTGTGGCCCTGGAAGAGACGGCTTCTTACAGGAACCTTCCCAAGTGGTACCAGTGCTCTCTCCATCAGGAAAGATCATGACGTTATTTCTCAGGAGAAGGTAAATAGTATGTCATGATCTGAGAAGAGAGGAGAAAACTATCCTACCATTTCCCTAAAGCAGTGGTGGAATGAAAGGTTGCATGGAATGCACATGAGGAGAAACTGTTCGGTGTGTGAAGCCTGGACCGGTGCTGTCTTGGAAGAGCACTGTGTGTCTGTTTCATATGAGCACGGGTAATGAAGGTTGTCCAATTGTTTGATGGTCCTGTCCCATCAGGCAGAGAGTGGCCTGATTTCCGGGACCCAAAGATGAGCCCTGGTCCTGAGCGCTTCCCAAGCCGCGAAGCCTCCTGTAGCGGAGACCGGAGTATTCACACGGCACCGTCTAAATGCACATGAAGATCACAGGAGCGGCAGACGAGGGTCAGGACTGTGTGAAACACCACTCTCCGGTCCTCTGTCCAGGGTCGCTCTGCATGATCACGTTATCATCTGCGATGCCAAGGCTGACTTGGGGGAAGAAAAGAGCGCGAAAGGTGTGAGAATCTGAGGCAGACGAGAGCAAAAGTCACTGGTCAATGGGGTAGCTAAGCGTCCAGTGTGGAAACTTCATTTCCTCGCCGGTGAGGAAGGCGGGCGTGAGAAGGGCTGAGGGCTCCCCACCGGGACAGCGCCGGTGGCCGAGGAGTTAATGGCGGAAACAAGTAGCGATCTGCGCCCCGGGTCTGGCCCTGCCTCCCGGCCTGACGCAGGCCCCGGTCCCAGCTGCGGCCTGAACGGGGTCGCTGATCTGCTTCTCGGGTCACGTCATCCTCATGCTAAGTGAGTTCTGCCCTCGTACCGGGAACTTTGATCCAACATGTTAGTGTGCTTTCAGGGGAGCATGAGTCCACAGGAGCTGGAACATTCCAAGTTTTTTTTTTTTAAGCCTAGAAACTAGCCTGAAAGAATGTTCAGAGCACAATGAATATGGAAGGAAAAGAATAGGTTCTTATTTAGATTTAAATCCAACACGGGGCCAATGTGTTTCTGATTTTCCGTATCAGTTTTGCTGAGTGTGAAAGACTCTTTGACCTTCTGTAAACTTCAAAGCCAAGACCCGTGAAGGGAGAAACGCACCTCCATGTCCGTCTTTATTCTCACCCTCGCCGAGTCTCTGGCTGCTAATGTCTCCTCCCGTCCGATGAAAGGAGATGCCAATGAAATCTCTTACTTGGTCCGCCTTGAGGAAGGCTTGCCGGAAGCTGGCTGTAGCAAGGGAATCTGAACATATGAAAACCATCTCCGTCAGGATGCATGACGTGGTGACTACGGTCTGACAGATGTGTCCAAGTTGTGATGGATTCATCAGAAGGCGCACGGAACACGGCTGAGCGCCAGTTGCTTGAAGATGTTGGGGTTTGGTCCGGCAGCTGGCAGAGAGCGCCCGCATGGACTGAAGGTTTTAACAAGAGGACTGCGTGTGCTTCCAGTGCCTGGATGGGCAAATTGGTGGGCGTGACACACATAATTGTCCTCTCTTGCCCTACCTTCCCCGAGGAGGGGTCCTGTCAAAATACTCTCTACGGAGGGTGAAAACTCTCCCTGGGATTTAGCCAGTCAGCATTTGCTTACCTCTGTTCATAATTTGGATTCTACCTGGTTGGTCATCCTTGACATGAAGGTCAAGTCTAGGTGTATTTACCTATTTACACACAGGGTTTCCTTGTAGACATCTGATTTATCCTGCTGCAGAAACTGCTTTGGGCACATGATTTCTTTGTTTTAACAGAACATCATTATAAGAAAATGAATCTAGGTTTTATTCTTATTATTTTAAGTTTATTTTCTTAAGTAATAATCTTTACAGTCAACGTGAGGCTCGAACTCAAGACCCCAAGATCAGGAGTCATGTGCTCTACTGACTGAGCGCCCAGACTAGGTTTTGATTTCAGCTCTGTTTTTACTAGCCGAGTGCACAGGGACAGAGTTGAGCTAACTTGCCTGAAAAAGTATAGACTAATGACTGCAAACTAATTTTCCTTTCTCAGAAGTTCTTACCTTTTCCCTCTTTGATTCCGAAGAACTTCCCTCGCCGTACGAGTCATGGCATCTGGCTACCTGGGGATATTCCTGTGGCTGCTAGTTTGGGTCAGAGAACTCGCTTGTCAGATTCATTGCTCAAAACATGATGTTTTTTGGGTAATTTGAAGTGTGTATGTGTGTAATGGCTAAGCTGCAGATTTGTCTTTTCTATTAAATGATTGTGGCCATACTATCTGGGATACATTACTGAGGTTAGGCCTTCTATTTTCTGGGTTGAAAGAGAAAATAATTTTTTCTTTCTTTTTTTAAAATTTTGATGTTTTGTTTACTTTTGATGTTTTGTTTACCCCTGTGCAAGCAAGGGAGGGTCAGAGAGAGAGGGAGACAGAATCCAAAGACAGGCTCCAGGTTCTGAGCTAGCTGTCAGCACAGAGCCCAACACGGGGCTCGAACCCACGAACCACAAGATCATGACCTGAGCCGAAGTCGGATGCCCAGCTGACTAAGTCACCCAGGCGCCCTGAAGATAATTTTTTTCTAGGGACAATCTTTGTCAAGTACTCCCTTTACCTTTGATGCATGTCAAGATGGAGGTCGTATTACCTTTTTACTCAGACAAACATCTTTGTTAGGATCGTACGTTTTTGCGGTGCATGTTGGGGCTGACAGAAGCCCTGCTGGCTACGACATGTGGATGACATGTTAACACAGCCCCGTACTCCTGATCCTTGCGTGCATGGTGCTGCCATTCAACCTGTGTCGTATTCTTAGAAATTGTCTCACAAACCCAGCCTTTGGGACTGCCCCGAGGAACTTGGGGACACTGGGCTGCTATTCCGTGCCATCCTTAGAAGGGAGCTGGAGTGGCTTCCATTGTGCTGGCGTTATTAGTACTAATGATGTTTGTGTAACGCCCAGAATTCAGGAGTCCCCCCGGAAATGAACCACCAGAGTCCAGAGTCAAAACCAAAAAGCAAGGGTCGTTTATTGCAGGTTCGAGCCCGGGCCTTTGCTCACTCCAAGCTGGTGGAACAGAGAGAGCCAGAGGGCCCCGAACAAAGGTGGGGTAGGACTTTTAGGAGTTTGGGAAGGGGGAGTTACAGGAAATTGCGACATAGGTACAATGATCCAATTATTATTATACAATATTATTGACAGCAGGTTTAACCATTCACATTGCCCAGAGTACTTGTTACTTTTGGCGGGACCCAATCACAACATTTAGAGTATTGACCAATCACAGAGGCCCAGGACCCTCAGGTAGGGCGTGACCAGGACCCTCAGATAGGACGTGACTAGTCTTAACCTCCATCTTTAGGCCCACCCCCAGAAATGTTAATGGTGTTAGCTGGCCTTCAAGGTCCGAGGGGAAACCTGAATCAGACCTGCATCCTTACATTTGCCGAGAAACAGGTAGATTTTTTTCCCTCCTGTGGATACAGTGTGACTTAACCAACAGCATTTTCCTCTTAAATTGGCTGTTAGGAAGCTAAAAAATAAAGACAAGAAGCGATCTTCAGCAGGACTACTGAAACTAGCTTTTCCCTGACTCTGTTTATCATATCTGTTTTTATTTCCCTTTGTCTTGTTTCTCTCACATGCTTCGGATTTGTTTATGGATCTCAGTCAGTTGTTTCAGAATGCCTTTAAGAGTGAGAAAGGCCAGAGAGAAGTTTGTAAACCCATGACAACGAATCACTGGGAAGTGGTGTTGTGGCTGAAGCCGTGCCTGACGCGTCTTGTGGTCTCCCGGGCTCTTCCGTCCACGAATCCGTGCTTCGCCCAGATGAGGGGACGAGGCATCTGTATTCACGGCGGCGGCCAGGGAATCGCTGGGGACTGATGACTTGGAAAGGAGCGCTGGTGGACCCCGGTCAGTTAGGTAATGGCTACAACTGGACAAAAGAAACAAGAAGACGCAGTTTCAATGACGAACCCGGGGGAGCGCAGTATAAACGTGTCCTGATGGGAAATGAGGTAGGGGAGCAAAGGTACAAGGCTGTTGTGTGTGTGCACCCTTTGGAACCAAAGGGCTTTGGCCCCGTCTTCACAGATCTTAAGTCATAAATAGCAGAGGTCATAGAATAGTCTTTAAAGCTACACAGTAAAGAAAGGACCTGTCTCCACTGGCTCTTTTCAGTGCGTAGCTACCAATGTGGGTGAGTTCGTTTTCCATTTGTGTGGAGGAAAAAAATGACTTAAAAGTGCGCACTTTGTAAAGGTGTCTTTCTCCTTCTCTTTCTCCTCTTCCTATTATCATTACTAGTAACGGTTTGTGGTGTTCTCTATGAAGACCTTTCTCAGTCCGCCATTGGTTTCGGGAGTCCGTATTGAACATTTTAAGCATAGACGAATACATGTCCACAAACTGGCTTTTCACCTTCTTCAGCGACTCTGGGAAGTGCCTTCAGGGGATGCTGGGAATCGTGAGGTGATTCTCATCTCACCTATAGCTCCGTCCACGTCCACGTAGTATCTCTTTGTCTTGCAAGACAGCTTGGGCACGAGGCAGGGAAGAACAGGAGAAATTTGCTGGTGGTTAGAAAAATGGGATTACACGGCATCGCCTTATTAAACGGTCTGCATTTCAAGTGATTACGCAGGATGGACGCTGAGCCAGGCTCGGCAGGAGGACAGTCTCCGCGGGAAGCGCTGTGAAAGCCCCGGGGCCGCAGCAGCGCTGCGCAAGGGTCATCTGAGAGCAAGGCCGCCGCGGGTGCAGCCCGTCAGCCTGCGCAGACCCTGCTCGCCCGCAGGCTTGCGGAGCAGAGGGAAGCGGGCCGGCACCTCCTTGGGACACAGGGGACTCAGCGTGTCCTGGGCTCTGCTTGCTGATGAAGGTGGGGCCGCGCGGCTCCCAGTTCTCACAGCTGAAAGGTTGAACTTGGGCGGTTGCAGATCAGTGAGCTGCGTTTCCCAAGAGAAAGTGCACAATGGCCCTGGGACCATTAAGCTGTGAAGATTCATGCCTTCGTGTTGGGGAGTGTGGGTTCAGCAACTTTTCCTTGGGCAGGGGCGGGGGGCTTGTGCGCCGTGGCTTTTTACATCCAACTGTATGCACATTTTCCCTTTTTGTACGAGGAAATAATGCCTGCACTAAGGATAACCCTCCCCCCCTCCTAAATCCTTCCACAAAAAGATACTCACTAAGGCTGGCATTCTGAAGAACTAAATGCTTCTTTAACTTTGCTTTATCTGCTTCAATGAGCACAGTGTACAGAGTCCGGGAATTCACATTACGGCCGCGAGCGGCCCTCTCTATTCGGGAGGCCTCTTTGGGCTCAGAAATAATCCCTTCCTAGGATCTTTTGAGAAAGCAACTCAACTATGCAGGCTAATCAACTGTAAATCGGGGCCGGCTTGAAAGTATAGCATGAAGTAGCACCGAAGAGTCTTCCGATCGCCCAGAAGCCTGTCGCTCCGTCTCTTTAAAGGCAGACGGTGGGTCCGAGATGCAGGACAGACTCGGGGCGAATGTATTTATTTGGGTATTTTAAAGCCGCCGAATACTGCTCCCTCCCGGTCCCATCTCCCCTTTTGTCCTGCGAACGCCCTGTCTGCTTCCCGGTTTTGTTTGTCATTTTGAGACAAAAAGACAATGAAGCTCCTTACGACTTTTGTTTTCCGAGTGGTAATGGCGAATATATAAGGAGGAATGGACCCCGACGGAATGTTAAATTACACACACTGGGAAGCTTTTCTGGTGGCTTCCGCACCGTTTTCCGCCCAGTCCTGGTGCCGTATGTGCCGGGAAAAAGGCACCCAGGCTGGGAGAGACACATCGCCGTGCGGAAATCCGCTGCCCCAGCGTTCTGACGTTTGATGCCGTCCTGCTGAAAGTCTGCGTCTCGATCCGGACTGAGAGAGCGTTGCCTTCTCCTCGGCTGGTAGGATAATGTCAACACTGCGTGTGTCATAGCACAAAGCCAGTATGAAGGAAAGACTGGATCTGTGAAGCGTCTCTCTCTGAATCCCCGAAATCTAACAAATGGGACCGTGGCATTTGGACAAGGCGAAGTGAGACCTCTGTTTTCAGTCGATGACGTGCCCCTTCCTTACCTGCTTTGTTCTGGATCTGCCTTCATCTGCGCACACGCAGAGCTCTGCGGCAGGCCGCTCCGGTCGGCGGAGACAGCTCCACACGGGCCCTTCCTGCGTGACCCTCGGGTCGAAGTCCTGCACTGCCCGGGCCCTAACGTAAACGCGTTCCTTCCGCTGTTTGTGCGGGGACTGGGGAGCGGCAGGGCCGGCTGTCTGGTCTTTGGGTTTCTGGGCTGATGGTGTGACACCAAGCCCATGACCTGGACTGAGTGGCATCTCTCTCCCTGGATTTTCAGTATTAAGCGTTAATATTCACTTAAAATCCTGGGGCGCCTGAGTGGCTCCGTCAGTTGAGCCTCTGACTCTTGATTTCTGCTCAGGTCGTGATCTCCCTGTTTGTGAGTTCGAGCTCTTGCACCCACCGTGAGGAGCCTGCTTGGGCCTCTCTCTTCCCTCTCTCTCTGCCCCTCCCCAGCTCACGCTCCTCCTCTCTCTCAAATAAACTAACATTTACAAAGGCCTCAACATCCTTCTTAGTGCTGTCTTCTCCTTCCCCTCATCCTTCCATCGTCCTGTACAGATTTTCACACACGTCTCTAGGACTCGTTTGCTCTCCCCTCTGCTGGACCTCAGGCAAGCCTGGTCCCTGAAATACACTGTTTTGAACAAACTTGCCAGTTAAGAACAAGAAAGATACAATTCCTTATTTATCTTCAGGTATCCCTTCCTTCGTGTCCTTCCTTCCGTCATGCAGATCTGAGTTTCTTTTTTTTTTAATCTCTCTCTTTTTTTTTTTTTTTTTTACATTTGTTTATTTTTGAGAGACAGCATGAACAGGGAAGGGGCAGAGAGAGAAAGAGACACAGGATCTGAAGCAGGCTCCAGGCTCTCAGGTAGCGGTCAACGCAGAGCCCAACATGGGGCTCGAACCCACATACTGTGAGATCATGACCCGAGCCACAGTCAGATGCTCAACCAACTGAGCCAGCCAGGGTGCCCCACGTAGATCTGGGTCTCTGACCCCTGTTACTTGCTTCTCCCTCAAGACCTTTTTATCATTTCTTGCAAGGCAGGTGTGTGGCAACAAATTGCTTCACTTCTCATTTGTGTGAGAGACTCTTGGTTTCTCCTTCACTTTGGAAAGGCAGTGTCACAGGTGCAGAGTTCTAGCTGGCGTCTCCCTCTCGTCACCCATGTACCTGCTCCTGCCCACTCTTCTTGGTGGCACAGGTTCTGCGGAGCTGGGTGGAATTGTTATCTGCGTTCCTCTCTAGGTATTTATTTTTCCCTTCAGATATTTTGGGGATTTTTAAAAGTTTATTTATTTATTTTGAGAGAGGGCGGGAGAGAGAGTGCGCTTGTGGAGCGGGGGAGGGGTAGAGAGAGGGTGAGAGAGAATCCCACGCAGGCTCCACCCCGTCAGCGCAGAGCCCGATGCGGGGGCCAGACCCACGGGCCGAGACGTCAGGACATGAGCTGCACCTGAGTGAGGCGTGCCTCAGGTCTTCTTTGTGATCTGCGATTTTCTGTCACTGGAAAGCGACACGGCAGGGCGCCGTTCTGCGTCCTGCTTGTTTGCCACTCCTCCTGGGTCTGTAGTTTGGAGTCGCATAGGATTCCTTCCTCCGTGGCGTCCTTACCCACCCATGGGGACGCCCCTCACAAAGGCCTTCCTCCCCTCTGTCCCCAAGTGGGGTTTTGTGTGCTTAATCTTCCTTGCGTCTCCAGCAGGATTTCTTCTTGGTGCCTTCATGGGCTGTCCTTCTCTTCCTGACATTGGACGTCCTCTGCTTCTCCTGACAGAGCCCTTCGCATATGAATCGGAGCGGTTTTAATTCCTGGTGTTGGGACTTCCCTGCCTCCCTGCCGTGTCTGGTCCTGACACTTGCTTCTCCTAGTCCCATTGTGGTTTTTTGCCTTTCAGTGTGCCTTGTAGTTTTCTCTGGGGAGCGGGAGGGGACGTGGCCCGTGACTGGCCCTGAGTAACGTGGCGGAGAGGGATGCACCAGGGGGGCAGATGTCCTGTAGCTTGTGATCAGTTCTCCGGGTTTTAGGGGAGCGTGTGCCCCTAGACCGTGAGCCTCACAGCACTCAGGTGGGAGAGAATGGCTAACGCCAGCGGCACGGAGTATCCCCTTCCCCAGGCCCGCGAGGTCCTGTAACTCCCGAGCAGGCTAGGGTCTGCCTCACCAGAGCCCCTCCAGGCTGGCCCGCCAGGAAGAGACCTTCCAGGGGGGTTTCAGGCGGCTCCCGCCCCCTCCGCCGGCCACAGTCCCCGCGGTCCCCCCGTGTTTGCTGTGGTGACCGGCTGAGCGCTCGGAGGTGAATCTCACAGCACCACGGGGCCCCTTTATTACGGGACTTTTTAGCGCACAGTCACATGACACCGGGCCTCCAGCAGTCTGCCAGGGCCAGGTCGGCTTTGCCGCCACCGGCACCGGTTCCTGTGACGGTTTCCACTTGCGGCTCTGCGCCGGGGTAAGTGGGGTGCTCTCTGTGCACCTGCTCTGCTCTCCGGGCTTGGGAGCAGCGCATTCCGGGTTCCCCTGTGCGTTACGGACCCGAGAAGGCCCGCGGCTCTTGCAGTCTGGTCTCACTTGCCTTTACAATGGAGCGGTGACATTCATGTTCTCTATCTGCAGAGCCGAGAGCTGGCCGTGTTCACTCCAGGTGTTTGATTTGTGAAAGTCTTCTTTTCCGCTAGCGGCTGATTTGACGTCTGTCTTCTGTGCGGCCTCCCCCAGCGTTGGTATTTCTTCAGTCTTGGACCCACTGGTCAGCCTCTCCTGTTTGCAGCGACATGCTGTGTTACCACGCCCAAGGCTTGCGTGTCTTGTACTTTGTTTCCGTGTGTTTGCCCGGGCAACCGCATCTCCCTCCCTCCTCCCCTCTTACTACACTTCGTTTCTCTTTCTTCGGTCACTTTACGTTTGTGAGGCTTTAACTGCAGGCCATCGATGTGCCTGGCCCAGCGCTCCTAGAGGGTTAAGTAGGATGAGGGGACGGGATGTGGGTGGAATATACATCTAGTAGTCTGAACTGGGATTCTTCAGTCCTGTTCTCTCAGGGGTCGGGGTGCCCTGTGATCCGTGGGATTTCCTCCTGTCCGTAGTGTACATGCGGTAACGTGACATTTTTATGACTTCCGGATTCCTCCTGAAATGTGTTGATAGCAACTTTGCCTTGATCTTCACTTACGAAGTTGATGTCTTGCATTCGGTTAAGAGTTACAGTTGCAGACATCGTCATATAAATTAATAATACCATTTGCTTTTCAGAGCGTCTTTCCGAGAAGGGAAGGGAAAGTATTCACTTGGACCGTTGTGCAAGATATGAAGTAGAAAGTAGCCTTCCGCAGGTCCTGTGGCGAACGTGATGTGAGGACAGAAAAATGGACCCCAGTGTCCTAGGCGACTTTGAAAGAGGGTTCTGGGGGAACCTGGGCAACAGGAGCCTGACTTCATGTTAGCTGAGGAAAATGTGGGAAGGAGAACTTTGATTCAGGTTACGGTGACCACTTCTTTTGGTAGTCAGCCTGTCAAGAAGAGAGTCAAGAAGGCAGTCAGGATCTTGAGAGGCTGGAGAATGTCTCCAATAATAGATTTTTTGCTGTATTCTCTCAAATGCTTATAAGTCAATATTCCTCTTCATATGGTGCTACTTTGTGTTGATTAGGGTTTTCCTTGCTTCATAAAGAATGGCTAGGTGGGTAGACTGGTGTGTGTGGGGGGAAGCTTGTTCCTCTTCCCTCTTACGTTCTTTAGCTTGGCCTGCTGGCTAGAACTTGGCATTGATGCTAGTTTTGAGGCAGGGATAAAAATTTAAAAAAATGGAAGTCCCTTGGGCGGCTCTCAGAACTTCTGCTCCAAGGTGGCACTTTCCAAGGCTTCTGCCCAGCCCGGTGGCCAAGCAGGTCACAGTGCTCAGAGTGACGCCAGTGGGGCTGGGAAGCGTGGACAGTTATGGTCATGGACCATCCTGTTCTAGCAAGGGCATGGGGATCAGAATGCAGTCAGTCTCCCTCACTAGGAAAATCACTTAGGATGATGGAAGGTTTTTTTTTCTTTTTAAGTTTCTTTATTTATTTTGACAGACAGCATGTGAGAGCACGTGCAGTGGGGGAGGGAGAGAGAGACAGAATCCCAAGGAGGCTCCGCACTGTTGGCACAGAACCCCATGTGGGGCTCGAACTCACGAACCGTGAGATCATGACCTGAGCAGAAATCAGGAACAGGACACTTACCTGACTGAGCTACCCAGGCGCTCGTGGAATGTAGGAAGATTAGTTTTAATCACTGGGCGTTTTTCAGATCTGCGAATACTAGCAGTAGTAGGAAATACTTAATTCATTTATGTCTTCGAAACCAATGTGAACAGGTAGAAAACGCGATTTTAACCCTGTATCCGAGACCTTGCATATTTAGCAACGATGGAGAACGTGCCTTCTCACACTAATGCGGCCGTGAGACTGCTCTGAGGAGCAAGTGTGTAGTGCAACCGAACTAGATGGAATAGTGTAACTTTTTTAACGTGTGAAATTTTAGGCAGTATTTAATATGCAGAATATGTAGAATGCTCTTTTGGAAACGATTTTTCAATCAGTTAAAATTTTAAATTATTTTACATGTTATTTTGCTTCTTGTCTGGGCATTTCCCCCGGGGCACTGCATCTTCCGTCCTTTACCCACTCCCTTTTCTGGTCAAGGACTCTCGTGAAGATGCAAGTGTGTGAAATTTGTGTCTTAGATGAATCGTTCAGGATCTGCCCAAATTGATTTATTGGACACTTACTGGCTGTTGTTGCCATTACAGACTACGAATTGCTAGCGCCGTGTCATGGAACATGACCTGACAGTGCACATTTGTGCCAAGACCCTCATTTTGGAGGAGATGTTGTTCAGACTTTAAAGCCCATCACCTGGAGATTGTGCTAAATGTATAAGCGTAGCCATCAGGTCTGGGTGCAGTGCAAGGCTTTGCGTTTCCAGCTTCCTGGGCGATGGTGGAGGTGCCTGTGCACGGACCACATCTGGCAGAGCAAGCGTCTAACCAGCGCAACTGGGCATTCTGCAGCCCCGGGGCGTAGCATCAGCTCTAGAGTAATGCTGCTAATTATCGGCAACGGTTCCTATACGTGGTTGAGTGAACTTTCCAAGTGTTACAATGTGGTTTTCTTTTTTTGCTCCTAATGGAAGTTCTTCTGTGCCCTGTGCCCCAACCCATGAGTTCGTTTTATTTCACCACAAACGAAAATTCACTCAGACAGTTGCATTCCCGGAATTTTATCAGCATTATTTTAAAAAGGAGATACTGGGTCTAAGATACGAGGTTTGTTTATGTGGAGGGAAGAGTCTCTCGTTGTTAGCAGTGTGCTCATGCCCCAGAAGAGCTGCCTTGCCGTGGTGACAAGACGCACGGGGCGTGTCACCCCGTAGGACGTGGGCGCCGCCTTCTGCCAGCAGCCACCCCCAGGGGGGGAAAGTGCCCGCTCTCCTCTGCTCTTTCCTTACCGCTAGTTGTTGAGTTCAGCGTGAGCAGAGGTGTGTGCCAGGGGGCACTTTTCGGGGCTGCCGGCTTTCTGTGAGTAGGGTGCACAGGGAGGGCGGTGAAAACAAGGTGTTTCCCTGCGGCTCAGCCCATCTCCATGCAAAGATGATCATGGGGGTGAAGTGTGTGTGTGTGAGCGTGAGCGTGCCTGTGGGCTAGCAGAACTGCGGGACCACGCTGTTCACCGGTTTTCCTGACCGTGAGAGCATACAGGGCAGATGGACAGGGACTGTCGTGGGGTGCCTGGCTGCCCACGGGCACGCCGTGTGGCTCCTGATCTCGAGGTTCTGGAACATGACCGCCATGTTGGGCACAGAGCTTACTTAGAAAAGTTGTCATTGTAATGACGTGTAAGTGCACATTTCAGTGGCACCCTGTTGTGCAGTCCTCCCCATCCACGTCCAGAACGTTCTCCTTCCCCTAGACGGAACTCTGTCTCCTCTCCCGCAGCCCGTGGCCACCCAGCCTCCTGTCTTCTGTCTCCACAGACTTCTCTGCTCTAGATCCATCCTGTAAATGCACTCATACAGGATTTGTCCTTTTGTGTTCGATTTAGTTCATTTAGCGTAGTGCGCCTCCTTCAAAGTCAAGTTTTTATTCAGTTAATTATTATAATTTGTAGTCTAAGTTGTTGAAATAAAGGCTGGTGCACAGTGTTAGGGTGTAATCTCTAGGACTCTTGAGCTGAATAGGTACTCAGCGAATCAGTGTTTTTTGAACTTGTCCATCAGAAAAGCCCTTGAACCTAACAAATGCCTGACAGTTCTTGTTTCACAATTAGAGACTCGTTTATTATGTTCTTTTGGTCGCCGTTCACTCATGTGGGTATTTGCTCTCCAGATTTTATGACCCGTGGCGTCCCAGGGGCTCCCACGGTAAGTGGTGCTTCCACTGTGGACTTTCATCTACCTTGCTGTTTATGTGTCTGTCCCCTTAGATAAATGGGCCTCTCCTTGAGAAGACAGACTATGGTCACAGCATCTCGGCTCCCTCGAGCTCCTGCAAGGGTGGGCGGGGCACTCTTCTTCCTCTGGACCTTTGAGCACCAAGATCAGCTACTCTGTAAAGTGTGGTGTGTGTGGGAATATGTGGTGGGAAAAATAGATGGGTTGGTCTACTCTAAAGATGCCCTTTCAGTTTTTGCAGCAACCCACGGAAGTGGCTGTTATTTTTCTCATTTTGTAGTTTAGAAAGCTGGGTTCAGATGGAACAAGGCTTGTGCAGGGGTCCTTAGAGGGGCTGCTTGTGGGCAGGATGGCAGGACTCTGGGTCTCGGGCCACGGGTTTCCTTTGTACTTTAAATGTTTGTTCCCGGCATCAGAATGTGACATTACAGACCCCTCCAAGAATTTGAAGGAGAAATGTAAAATTTTAGTGTATTTTACCTCCCCGAATACTGTTCCTTTTCAGCAGTATCTTACATCTCTTGAAGCATAGAACTGCACAGACATCTCTGTGTCTGTGCACTCGGGGCTCTTTCCCATTTGCAATGCCGGGGACCCTTGATATTCCCCTTGAACTTGGACTCATTCTTGGACTCGCGGTCCATTACAGGGTTCTCTAACCTACCCTACCCATCTCATTTTGCTAGGGAGTTGTTTTCACTCCTCAGATAAGGGGAGAGTCACTGGACTTTTCAAAGTGTCCAGTACCCCCTCGGAACCACACCTTCAAGGGCGCGGCGGCGGCTCAGAGCGCAGTGACGGGCGTGAACGTGAGCACAGCAGGTCAGCAGAGAGCTCTTGGGGTCCGGGCCAGTGGTGTGAGTGTTCAGTGGGCTGAGGCTGCGGCCGCCAGGAGCAGATCGGGGTGGTCACGGCTGTTACTTCTGCCTTTGCATCTGGACCTGCTGCCGGTAGATCGCTGTCTGTCTCATTATTCCCTCCCCGGGTGGCAGGTTCAGACAGAAAACCCCTGAGCTGGTTGTTTTTCCCTTTTCCTACTCATTTTGTACCTTTTTACACATTGCTAGGTCAGGGCCGCCCTCCCTGCTCTGAGATGAAGACAAAAATAAATAATTGTATGTAAATAAGTTGAAAACTGAATTGTTCAACCTAAGCTTGGCCCTTCAGAAAACAACGTTCCAGACTTCCCAACGCAATTGTCCACAGTCTAGATGTTTGTGATAATCTCAGAAGGGGTAAGGCGGTTCTGCCCATATCCACTTCACTCGCCACATTTGCTGTTTAGATCGAACCTGATCTCTATCAGATAAAATTGTAAATTCCATTCCTCAGCCACTTAGTCCGGAAATAATTGGGCCACCCACAGGGGGCGTTCAGCAATGTCTGGGGACATTTTTGGTTGTCACAGCTGAGAGGAGGAGATGCAGCTGGTGGGCGGAGACCAGAGGTGCTGGTGCCCATCCCGTGTGGCACAGGATACCCCACAGAGCAGTGTTGGACCCAACAGGTCAGCAGGGCTGAAGTTCAGACAGTCCACACCCAGGCGGCGTCCCGGTCCCCGTGTGCGCTGGGTCTGGAGGCACCCGTACAGCCTTCCGTGGACAGGTGCGGTGGTGCGCCCCCTCTAGGCTGAGACGGGAAGTGCGGGCCAGTAGGAGGAGCGAGGTGCGGAAGGCGGGGTCTTATCAAGTGGGCTCCTAGGACGAGCTGCTGCAGATTCTGGATTCCTTTTCCGTCCTCGGGTTTCAGAGATCCTGTTCTCCCTGAAATCATGCCACCAGCGAGGTGCGTACCGTACGCGTTGTTGGTGCAGACCTCCACGGTCGGCAGATCGTCCCCATCGATTCCTTCAGAGCTCTAGAGCAGATAAGCTCTCCATTTTACAGATTTACCAGCATGAGAAGGTAAGCAGTTCCCGTGGCCTCCCCGTGTGTGGGGGAGCTGATGGATTCAAAAGGAGTCTGACGTGGCGATGCCTGGGTCGCTGGACGGGAGCCCCGGTCTCTGGCCTGGGAGTGCGGGCCCTGGCCCTCGTCTCCAGGCCGAATTTTTAGGGATTGAAGCCGTCCGTGCACAACAGTAGAAGCAGGCCAACTCTCCGAACCCAGGATGGTTGCCACAGCTCAGCGCCCCATGCCACCCTCGGTGGGCAAGCAAGAGAGGAATTCAAGGCGGCTCTTTGTTTCTCGTGGAGCAAGTCTGGGACAACTCGACGGATCATGTTCCCTAAATACAGTTTTCCGAGAAGCTCTCATGAAAGAAGAGAAGACCTCCTGTCCACTCCCGTGCCCGCTGCAGGTTTTAGGGACAAATGGGGCAGCATTTTTACGGAGAGGGTCAGCTAATTTTTTATTTTTAGAAAGGCCACCTCTCCAAACTGATGCATGCAAATAAAGATAACATAATGCATGTGCCTTCATTTTCTGTACTTGGGAGAGAAAAGTGGTAGATGTCTTTAAACAGTTACAGTAAGCCAGCTCAGCTGCAGGAGATTGTGGGGAGGAAATCAAAGTGTATCAGATTAAAGCAGATCTATGGAGCTCAATACTGAAGTTGAGTTTCTCTGCTATTTGAGTTAAATTCACACACACACACACACTCACACACTAATCCGTCAAAATAGCATTTTGGTTGTAACGGCCACACTGTTATCAATTAGGATACCTAAGGGAGATTCCTCTTAATTATTTTCTTTTTATTCATAATGTTTATTTTATTCTTGAGAGAAACAGAGCATAGATGGGGTGGGGCAGAGAGACAGACAGACAGACAGACACACACACACACACACACACACACACACACAGAATTTGTAGCAGGCTCCAGGCTCAGAGCTGTCAGCATAGAGCCCGACACAGGCTCAAACTCATGAACCGTGAGATATGACTCGAACCAAACTCCGATGCTCAACCAACAGAGCCACCCGGGCGCCTCCCCTCCTGATTATTTCTGAACGGGATTGTGAGAGTAGTAATGTTTGATTTCAGCAACCAAGGATGGGCGTGTTCTGTTTAGGCATTTTCAGGATGGCGTGCTGCCAGAGGCTAAGAGCCTGGGGCATTTTCAGCTCCGCCTTCAGATTGACTCTGCTGTTGCCTTTAATTTCTTGCCGTCTCTGGGCCTGTGGGCGCACTGTCCCCGACTAGCCCCCGAGGGCACGGTTTCTGCTAAAATGGTGACTGTGCCTTTCTTAGCCCACCCCACTGCTTTCAGAGTTGCCGGCAACATATGATCGACTTATGTATTTATGTGTTACCACATGTTTTGGCCCCTAAACGCTGCCTCTGAAAATGTGGAAGACATTATGTTATAAAATACTGGGGACTTCTCTCTCTCAACTTTGGAAAGGAAATGCGTGCTGGGCGAGCGGTGCCAAAGTCCCAGCTTTGGGGTTTTGGAAAGTTCCTTTCTGGAATCAGATGGTGGTCCCGGCGTGTGAGGCTGCGTTTCTGGACTTCCTTCTGGGGCCCACATATGCATTTCGGATCCGCTTTGGGAAGAGCGAGCCCACCATGGAAAAGGAGCCGAGGGCCTGAGGATTTGCTCTCATATTACGCGGAGCTGCCAGGGCGGAGGGGGCCTGGCGGGGGGAGAGTGTACACATCTTGCCTTTTGCCCGAGGAAAGCTATTTGGACTTTCTCTATTGCTCCTGAGCTCCCATTTCAAGGACGGCTCAGGATTTCCACGTGTGATCACGGCGGCCCGGGAGCGGCCTCATGCGCACCACGTGACCTGTCTATGCCTCTAAGACCTAAAAATACATGCAGCCACGCCCCATTGTAAGGCATGCTTTTTCCTTTATTTGTGAAACTCGTTAATTTTATCAGTCTGATTTTAACCAGATCATGGGAATAACGGAAGCAAGGAAAGAAAGTGGCAGTTTTTTTCGTCTTTCTAAACAAACAAAATAACAAGAATAATTTTTTTGGAAGCATCAACTAGGTGAGGCTTGGAGGGTGTGCTCTCTGGACCCTCGCAACAGGTTTGCTCACGGTGTCTCACTTTTCTGTCACGTAAAAGCAAAGGGGCTTACACATGCTTCCCGTGTTACAAAAATAAACCCAGACCATGAGTTTCTTGTTAAAAGGGAGAGAGATCAGCCATACGGTCCTTACATTTGGTGTATGGGGCCTTCCTGGGCGGCTGGTGACGTTTTCTTTCCTGCTGGCTTTTGGGACAGGAGGACAGAGTGAGTGTCCGCAGCTGACAGCTGGAAGGAGGAAGTGAGAGGGGTTGGGAAGCTGGTCCTGTGAAGGCTGGCCCACCTGCAAGGTGTCAGGCTCCTTATAACCGCCCCCCCCGTACCCCTGCTGTTAGCCCCCCCCACACCCACGCACATTTGGCCCTTGACCGCACTCAGCCTGCAAAACGAACTAAGCGTTCGTTCTGTAGCAGTTTGGGGAAACTTCCCTAAGGCGGTGATTTAAAACCAGGGGTCACCCTTTCTTTTCCACGTTCAGGCAGAACAGAAGTCCCTAGCCTTGTCTTGAACTTCACGGGACCGGCATGGAGGACACTTTGGGAGGAGGGGTCTTGTGTGGGCCGTACGGGGGTCCCTCAGGGCGACACTGCTCAAGTGCCATCCTGGGTCCCGACCTGTCACCACACTGTCCTGAGCTCTGCAACCACAGCCTGCTGTGGACGTGACCGCAGCGGGAGAAGTCTCCCGCTGTGTCTGACACAGACTCTCCTTTCCCTGGAAGTCTGCCATGATGGCAAACAGGCACGGGAGACCTGCCGGGTCGCGTTCTCACTGTTTCTGAAGCACCATCGCGTTCTGTGAAATGTGCTGCCTGTGCCAAAGAGAAGGGCGACACGTCTCTCTTGATGACATCAACGAGCAGAGGAAGGAACCAAATTCGGTATTGCATGGTGGTTATGGACATACATGGGGTTCGTGGGAGAGAGCCAAACACGAAACCCTGGGTGGTGGTCACCGACGGATGGGGCCCAGGAAAGGCTTTAAGTCCTGGGCTGCGCCTGGGCGGCTCGGTCAGTTAAGGGTTCAACTCTGCGTTTCAGCTCAGGTCATGATCTCACGGTTCCTGAGCTCCAGCCCTGCGCGGACGGTGCGGAGCTTGCTTGGGATTCTCTCTCTCCCTTTCTCTCTGTTTTTCCCCACTTCTGCGCGTGCGTGCTCGCTCTTTCTAAATAAATAAACTTAAAAACTTAAAAAAAGTAAAACTGAGACATGGGTTGTGTCTTAGAATCATGTGACCACCCCTTCCCTAGTTTTATGTTAGAAGATATGTAAACTAACAAAGGATTCTAATGTGAAAAATAGTTGTGCGCTCTGGTTTACACCACAGTGTGTGCAGGGGGTTGCTTAGTGCGTTCACACCCCAGCAAAACTGACTTGGTGTGTGCTCTAGACAGACTTCTGCTTTCTCGGTTGGTTCTCTCATTTCACTAGATTTTATTTGCCTTCGAGCAATGAAGAAAATGCCTATTTGTCTTCTTTCCTCTGTGAGATCATCCGCCCTCGAAGTGATCAGTTTTCCTGTGACACTCAGGAGACCAGGGTGTTCAGGAGGAACTCCGCAGTGGATGCATTAGCGGATTGGCGGACGTCTTGCTTGGCCAGCGAGGCGGGGACGCTGTCTCATTGTCCACCCCACGTCCAAGGGACAGGACGTGAGCCCCTGTGCCCATGCTCCTGGCTCTCCCAGATGTAGCGGAACCTGTTAGCAGTTCATGGCTCACGCCGAGAGCAGACGCACCCCTGGCCCTGAGGGAGATTATGACACTGACCTCGGTCACTTGACCAGGGGACTCCGCTTGATGTCCCATGGCTTTCAGCCTAAGCCTAAATAGACCGTTCTGGGGGCTGGGCTGATGGATTAGGAACTTATCTGCGCCTATCGGGACCTGAGCAGCAGGGTGTCGTCCTGGAAGGCGCTCCACGCAGGTTACATGCCGTGACCATTGAGAACTGACATTTGCTCGTGTAGAAGTAGGTTTGTAAACTGTCATGCGCGTGACGGGGTGGGTTCAAGTTTTAATTCTTCCTAATGTCCAGGGAGCCACAGGAAGTAAACAGGGCTGGTGTGTGTGTGTCTCTGTGTGTGTGTGTCTGTGATTTCTCTGGTAAAGCAACTTTTGAATGCAATTTAAGAAAATTGATTTCTATCATTCAGTTTTTAGTTTTTAGTTAGTTTTTTTTTTTTTTAACTCATTTTGAGAGAGAGATGGAGACAAGGAATCCCAAGCAGCCTCTGCACTGACCGATGCAGGGGCTTGAACCCACGACCAATGAGATCATGAGCTGAGTCAAAATGAAGAGTTGGATGTTTACTGACTAAGTGAGTGAGCCACCCAGGTGCCCCTCTGTCATTCAAATTTAATTTAATGTATTTATTTTTAAATCATTTTGTTTATTTATTTTTGAGAGAAAAGAGAGGGAATCCCAAGCAGGCTCCATGTTCTTAGCACAGAGCCCGATGCGGGGTTTGAACTCATAAACTGTGAGAACATGACCCAAACCACAATCAGGAGTCAGATGCTTAACCAACTGAGCCACCCAGGTGCCCCTGTCATTCAAATTTTTAAAGCAAAGTGCCCGAACAAGGGCTTGAACCCTGGACCTCAGATTAAAAGTCTGATACTCTGGCTTATATGGGTTCCACAGTGTCCATCAGTTTTTTCGTCAATGGTATTCTGTACACGTTGGTATTCATACACAAAACATGCAGCGTCAGAAGACACAACATAAGTTAATGTTGCTTTATTTGACCAAACGTGGTTTTTTCGTAAGTGTGCACAGGTATTTCCTAAGACGTAAAACACACATGAGTCAACAATGGGTCCCGACATTCGGGCGAGTTTAAACTCGTGCTCAGCACGAAGACTTCAGAATCATGCTTTCTTTTTTTTCAGCCTCTTTTAAAATCAGCAGGAAATTACTATTCAGGGGATGAGTTTAGCGCTGTGTCCCTCAGCAACAATCAGAGAGGACATGTAATGTGCACCTTTCTACAAATATCCTCTTATCTGATTTTGACATGCCTTGACCCACTTTTCTGGAAAAATGTACTTGAGTTTTAAATATTTAAATAAAGCACTTCCCCCTCATGGAGATGAAAACATCTTCCTAAAAGTAAATCATTTGACCTTTTTATAGCTACTTCATAAGAGGAAAAACGGCAATGTTGGTGAAAATCTAGTATTTAATCTCTCTCTTCAAGCGAGGTTTTCTTATAATGTAACAGGTACCTTCCCATCATGTAATGAATGATAAGTATTATGAGAAGGACTTTTCCTATCCTCTGACAAAATGAAGGGGGAGATGTACATACTCAGTAAAGCAATGAATTCTGATATCCAACATATTTGTCATGCTTACTTTCAGATAGTTCATTTTTTCATTCATTTAGAATATTCAGCTTCCACCTGCCACACGTCGTACATACCATTTGTGTGCAGGGTGCTCGGCACATAGGCCTTGTGTTCATGGAAAACCGCTGCTGTCATAAACACAGAAGGAGGAAAGGAAGGCAGCCGTTTCTAAAATGAATAGGCATTGCATCCAGTGTCTTGAAAAATGACAGATATTGTTGAATAGGATACTATAATAAGAAAGGTAAGAAAATTATGGGGACAAAATTGCTCTGAAAGTTTGAAGAATAGACTTAACTGTGGAGGCAAAAGGAAGAGCATGTGCAGAGGCACTGGAGCAGGAAAAGGACCCGATATCTGTAGAGAACTTTAAGAAGCTGTTACTTGGTGGCCACGACCTGGGAAAGCAGGCCGGGCCTCACCCCTGCAGGGTCTCGGAGGAGCAGGGCTCTCTAGTCCCTATGAAGTGTAGCAGCAGAAGCCACTGAAGAATCAGAAGTGTGGGGTGTGTGGTACGGCAAAGTTACCTTGGCCGGAGAGGAATAGGGCTGATGATGGACATTGGGTGCCCATTCAGAAGAAGCAGGGGGCAGAGTCCGGCAGAAACGTGGGCTGTGGTGAAGGCAGTGTGACGTGGACGCATGCGGGTTACAAGCAGCAGAATGGCCAGGCTGGGGCATGGGGTGTGACCGGAGGGAGCCCGCATCAGGATGCCTGCGTTTCAGGGAACGGTGGGGGAAGCGAGGGTCAGTTACGGGGATGAAAGAGAAAAGTGGAGGAGCGGGGTTTTTCTGGTGTGGGGGAGAGCCACCCCCAAATCCTCCGGGACATGATCAGTTTCAGCCTGTGAGACAGTCAAGGGGGGCTCTTAAATGGACAGTTGGATAACTTGGGGTCTTCAGTTCAGAAACACCGTCAGGACTAGAGACGTACATTTGAGGGGTCCCTGGATACATGGAGTTTATGGCCACCTAGGAGAACCAGTGGGTGATTCCAGTGTCTGTTGAGAGTACTCGTAATCGCTTCTCTCCCTGGGCTTGAACAAGCATTGTTGTACAGATAAGATGGAACTTACTGGAGCCTCCGATTCGGCAAGAAGCAAAATGGCGGACAGAGTGGTGCAGCCACCTGCTGGGTCAGGGGCTGGGTCACCGTGGAATGCAGTCAGGACGCTGCGTGCACGGTATGGCCACGGCCCTCATCTCCTGCCCTGTTCTTCCCTAAAATGAAGAGTATAAAAGTCCGTTTTTACTTCCAGGTTCATAAAGTATCAACCACATAGGGAAACCATGATTTATGTAAACCACAGGTGCCATGCCGATAGACGCTTTGTAAGCTCACAGGAAGAAAGGCACGATGCGCCCAAAGGCTGGCCACCGGTAGAGCGTCACTGACGTCGTTTCCTTCCACAAGCAGTTTCCGTCTCCATTTATACACAGGACCTATTTACTTTTAACGTTTATTGATTTTGAGAGAAAGACTGCATGTGGACAGGGCTGGGGGAGGGGTGGAGAGAGAGAGAGGGAGAGACGGAGACTCCCAAACGGGTTCTGCGCTATCAGCCCAGAGCCCGAGAGGGGCTGGATCTCATGAACCGTGAGATCATGACCTGAGCCGACATCAAGAGTCGGAGCTGCACCAACTGAGCCCCGCAGGTGCCCCTGGGTATCCTTTTAGCCAACTGTTGATAACATAGTTGCAATACCTATTTCAGGGCAGTAATTCTGACTCCAAAAGAGATAACTTTTTTTGGTAATCTCTTTGTCTTTCATTGATTATCTATTTGATAAGCTACCTTTATGTCCCCTGCAAACTAGTATTTTTACTGCTTTTGCTGGTAAAATCATTAAGAGGATAGTTCCTCATGTGTGATTTAAAACATTTCTGTATACAGTTCTGGGTCATGGAGCGCCTGGGTGGCTAAGTCAGTGAAGCGTCCAACTTTGGCTCAGGTTGTGATCTCACGGTCAGTGAGTCTGAGCCGCACATCGGGCCCTGTGCCAACAGCCCGGGGCCTGGAGCTGCTGCGGCTTCTGTGTCTCCCTCTCTCTGCCCCTTCCTCCCTCATGCTCTGTCTCTCAAAAATAAACATTTTTTAAAAATTTAAGAAAAGAGTTTTGGGTTGTGTTTTCTTTATCACCTGCCATATCAACCCAGTCTACCTACTTTGAGCGGACGTTAATTTCAACATAGTTTTGTACTTAGGATAGGTTTCTTTCTGGTGCTACCGTCTTTAATTCTGTGTTCATGTGAATGCCATAGGTATGGGAACATTAAGGGATCTTGGATTTTTAAGATAGACTTTCTGGTCTTCTTTAATTTTTTTTCCAGTAATTTTAAGATTACAGGAAAAACAACGTCCGTGTTGTTAACCTCTTGCATTAAGTGTGGTCCGTCGTTAACCACCGATGAGCCAATATTAATACATCATGATTTACTGAGACTTGAGTCCTGGTGCTGTATGTTCTAGGACTTGGAACAAACGTGTAACATCATGTTTCCACCATTACTGTAACATACAGCACCGTTCACTGCCCTCACCCCCTGACCCCCCCTACATCTCCCTCCCCCCCTGCAAAGTTCTGACACCCACTGACCTATTTACTGTCTCCATCAGAGGCTTTGGATGTCAGATTGCTTGCGTAGTTGTCTGTGTAGTCACAATGAAGGGACTTGCTGTCAAACCTTTGAGAGAAGGCACTGCTGAGCGCCCCTCTTCCCCTCCCCCACACGGATTCAGAGTCTCCAATTACCGAGGGCCGCCCTGCCTCCGCTGACCTCCAGGGTGAAGGGCTGTCAGGGCACAGAACAGAGGCTCAGAGAAGCAAGGAGAAGAGTGAAAAAGACAGTGACGTGGGACTTCTTAGGGGTCCCCCCCACTTCCACTGAGATGAAATTGGCACCTAACACTGGGTCCGTTTCAGGATGCTGTGTGATGATTGGATGTTAGGAGTATATGTTGTTTTTTTATTATTTTTAATTTTTTTTATGTTCTTTATTTATTTTTGAGAGACAGAGAGAGACAGTGGGAATAGGGGAGGGTCAGAGAGAGAAGGAGACACAGAATGTGAAGCAGGCTCCAGGCTCTGAGCTAGCTGTCAGCACCGAGCCCAACGCGGGGCTCAAACCCACGAACCGTGAGATCATGACCTGAGCCGAAGCCAGACGCTTAAGCGACTGAGCCACCCAGGCACCCCGGAGTATATGTTGTGAACTGATGACCACAGGAGGATGAGTTAACACGTCCGTCACTTCACATAGGTACCGTGTGTGTGTGTGTGTGTGTGTGTGTGTGTGTGTGCGCGCGCGGTGAGAACATTTAAGATCTGTTATCTTGGGGGCACCTGGAGGCTCAGTCAGTTAAGCGTCCGGCTTCAGCTCAGGTCATGATCTCACAGTCTGTGGGTTTGAGCCCCGCGTCAGGCTCTGTGCTGACAGCTCGGGAGCCTGGAGCCTGCTTCGGATTCTGTGTCTCCCTCTGCCCTTCCCCCGCTCACTCTCTTTCTCTCTCAAAATAAAATAAAGACATTAAAAAAAATCTTATCTTAGGAGACGTCAAGCATGCAGACACATTGTTAACTGTAGTCCTCGTGCTGAATCTGCAGAACTTACTGGTCCCCTGACGGAAGTCTGTACCCTCAGACCACCTTTCCATGTGTCCCTCTACACCCCCCCGCACCGGTTCAATCTGGGGTTCCGGCCTGAACCTAAAGCTCTTGGGTCAAAGTTGTTGAATTAGGCAATCAGAGAACAGCTCAGTGGGAAGTTCCCACTTAGTTGATGCACCTTTCCTGCGTTGGGATGGTTCTGGAAGCTGATGCCTGCACTTCTGCCGCGATGGACTTGGAAGTATCCACTGTTGTTGTTCTAAGGGAATAGAGCTGAGGTACTCATGGCAGGGAAGCGCTCTCCAGGTCTTGGCTCGCTTGGACCCTGTTCCAGTCCTATGAAGGGCTTACTCTTCTCTCCCCCGTTCTACACGGAGAGAATCCAGGAGAGGCAGAGTTCGAACCGGGATGCTTGGTCCTACAATCCACCCTCCCCTGCTCCTTCATGCTTCAGCCTTGCCCTTCCAACCCAGATGAGATTGGGGGTGGTGGCCCTCAAGAGAGTGGCCAGTCCTTTCTGGACTTTGGCAACAAAATCTCCTACCTTGCTCCCACTACCCCGAAAGAAACCGAGCACATCCCTGGTGCTGTTCTGTGTCAGCCGGACCTCCCAGTGCAGTGACCTGGGCTCCCGTCAACTCCTGTCCCTGCGGGCTGAGGAGGCCGCGTCCTGCCGTCCTGCTCGTTCTCCAGGACTCCGATTTTCTATCTGAAAAGTCAGATGATGGAATTAGAAGCTGTCCTGGCGTCTCTGAGCAGAGGCATGACGTTAGGGAAGAGCTGCATCGGTGTGGGACTCGGGAGGCTTCAATCTCCTGTAGAGGACGCGCGAACTCAGTTTTCAACCCATTTTAGACTTGCATTTCACTAGCTGTGTGCTAGGATTTTAAGGGAAAGTTTCAGCAACACCGAGCACAGGACAGGGTAGGGCTGGGTCAAACACTGTGGACATGGTTCGTAATTTCTAAAGTCCACAGAATTCTGCACTATTCAGCCCGAGGCCATCGCTGACGGCTGGAATTCCTGTTCCTTTCTCAGGTCCAGTTGGCCTAGAGGGGGATGTATTTTGTCCCAGTGTCTCCTGCTGTTGGTGCTCGGGCGTGTTTGTTTGGAGTGGGGAGCGCGAGGGGGGCTTGCTGGCATGACGTGACGCTGTCAGCTGTGGGGCATCCCTGGACCTCGTCCCCGGGCGCGTCCGGTGAATTGGTGGGGGTGAGAGAGATTTTCCAGGTTCACGACGTCTGGACCCTGAGAGGAAAGACAGACTTGAGGGTACCTACCATAAGTGGTATAAATCTCCACGTCTGCGTAGATTCCATCATTTCATTTAGTCGAAAACCAATGTTTCCATTTTTCCTTCTTGGGCATTGGAGAATATTGTAAACACTGTCTTATGCATTTGGAATATGGAAATTCAGCCTTCCTAAATTCCATGGTAACCAAACTATAATGATGCAACAACATGCTAAAAGTCGGAAAAGTTGGGGCACCTGGGTGGCTCAGTCGGTTAAGCCTCCGACTTCGGCTCAGGTCAGATCTCACGTTCGTGGGTTCGAGCCCCGTGTCAGGCTCTGTGCTGACAGCTAGCTCAGAGCCTGGAGCCTGCTTCCGGTTCTGTGTCTCCTCTCTCTACCCTTCCGCCTCTCAGGCTCTGTCTCTCTCTGTATCAAAAATAAATAAAACATTAAAAAAAAAAGTTGGAAAAGTTTTACTCCATTTTGGGGGGGTAGAGCAAGAGAGGGAATCACCCCTTGGGTCACAGCAGCATTGTTTAATTTTTTTTTTATCAAAACATCTATGATACTAGGCAAAAAAATCATCTAAATGGTTTGAGAATCACTGAACTGCTAGTAGTAAAAGGTGGACATTCTCAACCTCTATTTCCTTTAATCTTTTTTTAAGACTTCTTTTTTTTTAATGTTTATTTTGAGAGATAGGTCAGTGTTTTCAATTTCAAGTTGTATCCTCCAAAGTCATTATTTCTGCCAGAACATTGTCACAATTACCTGCTTTCATGTCTTGAGGGTCAAATTAAGTGACCACTTTATTTTCTGATGCTAGTGAACTTACGTAGGAGAATAACAGTTTTTAAGCATTTACATGACTTGGGTCCCCAACACGTCAGTACCTGAAATATCCACATCCTTCTGGAGTAGGTTTACGAAGGGGATAATTTGATGTTTTAAACTTTAATAGTTGTTCTAATAAGCGCATAGTATAAAAACCATTGCTGGGCAGCTGGGTGGCTCAGTTGGTCAAGCATCTTGACTTTGGCTTGCGTCATGATCTCATGGTTTGTGGTTTCAAGTCCCACAGCAGACTCTATGCTGAAAGTGCAGAGTCTGCTGTGGATCCTCTGTTTTCCTCTCTCTCTGCCCCTCCCCTGCTCGTGCTCTCTCTCTCTCTCTCTCTGAAAAATAACTAAACATTAAAAAAAAAAAGATTTAAAAAGTGTTACTTTCATGATAAAAGCAATACACACCCATTCAAAATATGTAGCAGGGCGCCTGGCTGGCTTAGTCCTTAGAGCATGCGACTCTTGATCTCAGGGCTGTAAGTGTGAGCCCCGTGTTAGGTGTAGAGATGGCTTAAAATCTTTCCCAAAAAACGTAGAGAATAGAATAGAAAACGAGTCACCCGTGGTTCCACTCTCCCACTGTTGACACTTGGCGGCATTTCTTTCCCGTGTTTTTCCTACGAATAGAAAACTTCGTCAGCAGTGTAGCCCCTCAGCCGTGGCTGGGGCTCTTGCGGGCCTGGGAGAGGCTCACCTCCCGCCACAGGCCGAGGGGGAGGGGGGCGGCTCGGGGAGCCAGCACCGTCCTCTGTCCCTCTGTATGTGTTCTTCTGCGCTCTGCTTTAAGGACGAGCTTTATCGTCATACTCAGGTTTGTGGTATCATCAGTGTAGACGCACCGTTCTTTTTTACTTGGCCACGAACCCTGGAGCCTGACAGCAGTGGTAAAAAACCGATTTCGGTCGGTAACCGTGGCAATAGCAGGCAAGAGACCTCAGCATGGAATGGGCGCAACTCTGAAGGCGGCACGGGTGAGTGGGGGTCTGTGCCAAGGAGCAGGACGGGGGTCCGTGGAAGGAAAGTGACTCTGAGCAAACGTCAGCGCTGAAGGGGAATCCTGACCACAGCTACGTGACGGGGCTCTTGCTGGCGCTGGACTCACCTGGAGGGTGCCAGGGATGAGGAAGGAGTTTGATCAGATATCGAGGGTGACCAGACGTCCAGGGCGCGGGTTCTGCTCTACTGACTTAGCAGGACTCTTGCTACAAAGGGGCTCCTGAGGACAGGCCTGAGGACAGAGCGCAGTCAATAAAGAGCTCAGAGGAGCCTGTCTAGAGTTTGGTCCAGGAGAGACTTTTTGTTTGCCCCATTGGACTCTCATCCGTCCCTGCACTATTTGTATCAGTGTCATTTTGTCACTGCTGTGGCCGCCGATAGCCTGTGAGCCACGCCCTTGTGTCTTTGTGCTTGTCCACTTTTGAGCCCTCGTGAAACTCGTGGCCCGGCAGCATGCGGCGGGCTCTGCTGGGTACTGCTTTGTCCCACCCCTACTGGCGGGCGTTTCCCCAAGGAGCCCTGGGACCATGTCCTCTGTCCTTCACATTCTTTCCGGTGTGCTGTTTACCAGACAGTGCAGTGTGAGACAGCAGATCCAAAAATACATGCCTGTGCAGACGTGTGCAGTGCTGTCCCCGAAGTGACAAGTTGGGTTCTGCATAAAGATCGTCGGTGCCGGAGAACGGACGTGAGCAAAGCTGCGGGAGCCGCAGGGACGGAGGCGGCACCTCCCTTGCTCGGGTCCTCCGGGCCTGGCGAGAATTGACCGTTAGGGGCAGCTTCCGCGCCGACACCCGGGATCTCCGGCGGTGGCAGGCTTTCCACTCCGCTTACACCGTAACTGGTTTTGAGGTTGTGATTTCAGGTGACAGGGCCAGGGGGACTCTGCTTATGAAGGAGGCCCGGAGAGAAGGCGCAGGGCTGGTGTGTGTGTGCGTGCACGCGCGGAAGTTGAGTTCCCGGTGGTGCAATGTCTGCTGGGCTAGGACGTTACTGAGAACTACTCTAAAAACCCACAGCAGGATGTTGGCTGGGCAGCTGCCGACAAACCCTCGTGGGCACAGAAGTACCCGGGAAGGACGGGGTGGTGGCCTTCCCCGGACCAGAGCTCCGTCCTCCTGGTTTCCCACGTGCCGTCCATTTGCGTCGGGCGGCCTCACGTCCCCGTGTTCCCCACGGGAAGTGGGAATGGTGATCCATTGTGCTTGTTTATGGCCGTCAACTCGTACCAATATTGGTAGATCTAAATGCTTTATACACATATGTACACATCACCGATGTGTGGAGGAAAGTGCAGGTGAAATAATCCACCACACACAGTCCGTAATGTGGGCCCAGGGATGTTTGAACAATGCAAGTGTTTTAAAACGTTCGCACCATGCTTTCCACCAGGAATTAGGGTGCGGGAGTTATTTTATTTTTTTAAGTTTATATATTTTGAGAAAGAGAGAGTGTGAGACAGAGACAGGGGCAGAGAGAGAGTGAGCGACAGAATCCCAAACAGGCTCTGTACTGTCAGCGCGGAGCCCGATGTGGGGCTCGAAGCCACAAAACTGCGAGATCATGACCTGAGCCGAAGTTGCACGCTCAACCGACTGAGCCCCCCGGGTGCCCCCTGGATTTATTTTTAACATAAGAAGGAGAGCTCTTGAGGAGTGAAGGCCCTTTTAAAAATCAAGAACTCCAGGATAGCACCAGAGAAGCATGAAATCATGGCGGCCCCTTCCAAACACGGGGCCCTGTGTTGACAGGTCGGGCCACACACTCACGGAGCCTGTCCTGCCTCAAATGTTGGCCGGCCGTTTATAGAAAACCCCCTGTGATCCCCGCTTTAACTGCGGAGCTGGCAGGGGGCCTTGGGCTCCGGGGCCGCCGCCCACACGGAAGCCCAGACGCATCCGCTCAAACATAATTCAAAGCTACGGCCAAACGAGGCTCGTGTGAGTTAGGGTTGGTGAGTTCTCCTTTCTTGTTTTGTGTTCCCTGATTTTTCTGGGCTCAGTGTGCCGTTTCTGTTGCCGTTAGCCGGCTCCATTTCCGATTACTGCTTCCAGCTTCTGGGGCCTTTCCGAGTCCATCTTTCGCTTTTCTGATGTTTGGCCCCACAGGATGTCACTGTCCTGGCCTCCCAGTCGCAGAGGGCGGCCTGGAGGATGGACGGTGTGGTCTGCTGTGCTCTCCGAAGTGACACGGCTGACCGGGGTCACGGCCGGTGGGGTCCAAGACTGAGCAGTCCCGTGCCCCGGGGAAGGGTGGCCGCGTGGGCGGCACGGGTTGGTGGCTCTTTCTTATTTCCACCATGGCGGCAGCCACGCCTGGTTACTGCCGCCTTTTCATCTTCTGGTCACGTCGAAAACTGACCTCTTTGCTTCAGAGCCAGTATGTGATGGAGGACAGACCTGAGGTCAGAGCAGCGGCGGCTTTCTTACTATGCGGGGCACAGGAGCGGCGGCAGGCTGAGGCCGTCACGAAGCGCACGGCTTGGTGGGGGAAGGCGCGGGGGCATTTTATTGGAAAATACAGGATCTCGCCGGTTTCGACAGGAATTGTCTCTGCCTCCTAAGCCGTGTTCAGGGTGATATCTGGCTCCTGAAACAGAAGGGTTAAGAAGGCAGGAGGGGAAGTTTCTGGAAGAGAGAACAAAGTTACTTGAAGATTTCATTTTATTTTTAGTTTTTAATGTTTATTAGCAAGAGACCGAGAGAGACAGAGCACGCGCAGAGGAGGGGCAGAGAGAGAGGGAGACACAGAATCCGAAGCAGCTCCAGGCTCTGAGCTGTCAGCACAGAGTCTGATGTGGGGCTCGAACCCACAGATCGTGAGATCATGACCTGAGCTGAGGTCGGACGCTTAACTGACCGACCCCCCAAGTGCCCCAAGGTTTTAAGTAATCTCCACACCCACCATGGGCCTTGAATTCACACCCCCAAGATCAACAATCAGGCACCCTACCAACTGAGCCAGCCAGGCACCCCTAAAATCGAGATTTGCTGAAGCATTAGTGCAGCCATTTTGACTTTTTGTTCAATTTTACGCCTTTTTAAAGGGGTTTCAGCCAGAGCCAATCCTTTTTGAAGATCACATAAGTAATGGAAATCCCAAAAGTCTACTGTTTGGGTTGAATTATGCCCTCCTTCTGGTTTCTATGTTGAAGCCTGAACTCCGGCACCAGAGAATGTGACTTTTTGTAGAGGGTAATTTAGGTAATTCAAGGGTAATTTAGGTAAAATTGGGTCACTAGGGTGGGCCCTGATTCCATCGCACTGGTGGGCTTCGAGGTAAGGACAGGCACAGAGTGGGAGGAGCCTGGGGGGCCCCAGGAAGAGATGGTGAGTGTCTGCTCAACAAGGAGGGAGGCCTGGTATAGACCCCCTCCCCCTCAGACCTCAGGAGGAACCAGCCCTGCCCAGTCGCTGACCTTGGACTCGCAGCCCAGGGAGCTGAGACAAAGTAATCTGTGTTGTGTACGCGGCCCAGTGTGCGGGTCTTTGTCCTGGCAGTCCATGCACGTGAACAGATCTCCTGGGTTCCTGGCGGTCGCTCGCTGGGCTGCCGTGTCTTCTGGGCTAATCTGTCACCTACTCTGTAAAAACGACTTTACTCTCTCTCCCTCTCAAAAATAAATGATAAACATTAAATAAATTTTAAAAAAGCGGGGGGTGTACCTGGATGACTCAGTTAAGCGGCCAACTTCGGCTCAGGTCATGATTTCACGGTTTGTGGGTTCAAGCCCCGCGTCGGGCTCTGTGCTGACAGCTCGGAGCCTGGAGCCTGCTTTGGTTTCTGTGTCTTCCTCTCTCTGTCCCTTGCCATCTCTCTCTCTCTCTCTCTCTCTCTCAAAAATAAATAATACACATTTAAAAAGACACATTTAACGTGTGGTGTAGCATTTCTCTGGTCTCCTCGGTCTGCTCTTCAGGTGCCTGGCTCTCTCTCTCCTCGGCACATCTCACTCTCTGCACATTACAGTTCCGCTCTTCTGCTAAGTACATAGTGAGGGCCTATATTTAAGAGACGTTCTCCACTGCTTCTGGGGCATGTGTACATAGGGCGTCGGAGTCCAGTTGGTGTCGTCTACAAGATCGGACTGTAGTTGGGGGTCAAGGTATGTACAGGTCAGTGTTTTCCGCAGGATTCTGGTGCGTGCCTTTTTACCCACAAAACAAAAGTGGAAGAGGTAGACGTTCCCAGACTGACTCACCCAAGGAGATTGGGTCACGTCACAGGCATTGCATTAGAATTTGTTGGGGTCCCTTCTCAAATAAGAATGCTCCTGCAGCCTTGGGGGGGGCAGGAGATCAGCTGTGGGCCAGGGTCACCTGGGACACACATTAGCAAGGGGTGTGGGGTTCCTGACATCAGGGCTTGCCGGAAAGGGCTCTGGGGAGGACTGCAGAGAGCCCATCTGGAGTCCCAAAGGAGTGGGCCCTGAAAACCACACGGCGTGGCTTTTTAAATGTATTTTCAAGTTCTTTGTCTCCCATATATGGAAAGACACAATTCATACATTTCTTCCTAGAACAAGTCCCTCCATCCATCCAACAGATATTCCTAAACACTTATTAACTATCTTGTGCTCTGGGGATGAACCAGCCAGCCTTGAAGCCGTGTCCAGTCTTATGGGGGAAAGAAGACAGTAAGGAGGAAATTATAACCGAACTTGAAAACTGCGGTGAGTGAGTGGGTAGGGAAAACAGCAGTAGGGCCCCGGACCGTCGGGCAGCATGGACCTTAGTGCCCGACGGGGAGTCGCTCACTGCCGCAGTGACGGGTGAGGGCTTTGGCCGTGTGGCTGGAGCGTGGACAGTGTGTTGTAGGAAAGCGAAGCGGACGAGGGCGCGTGTGAAGAATTAGCCCTGGTGGCACCAGACGCAAACAGGAGTTTCCTGTGTCCCCACTGCGGCGATGGCTCCAGCGCCTGTGACTTTTCCCGGCGCGCCTGTCACACTCTGCCCGAGACCCTGTGCCTGGTGAGGACCTGCCCTCCGCCCAGTGAGGGGCGGGCTGCGGGTGCTGGGAGCCACACCCTAATGGTCAGGGGGAGCCAGATGCGTACCTTGCCTTCCCCGTCACGTGGACGGGAGAAGGGTGTTCCAGAGACCCCCGGTGCCACTTAGCCCGTCCCATGTTCCATGAGCCTCTGCAGGAGTGCATCCTGGGCTCTCTCCTGCCCCTGCCCTACGTCCCTCCTCCCGCACCTCTCTCAGGAGCACGTTGACCCACAGCTGTCCAGGTCATGAGGGCGAGTCGTGCAGGGCTGGGGGACTGCTGAGTCGGAACTTCGGGGCACGCCTGGTCCACCCCAGGCACCACGGCTCTGGCTGCTGTGGGAAGAGTAGATGCTAGAGAGGGAATTAGAAAGGAGGGCAGGGAGGCAGAAGATGCTGGCAGGAACCGGGTGGGAGAGCTGAGCAGCCTGCACGGGGAAGTGGCGCGGGGACGGAGAGACACGGACGGGTTGGGAGGCTGGTCCCCAGGTGTCGGGCAGGAAGGGTTGTCAGCGGCTGGGGAACAGGGTAGGCCCGACTGTTCTCAGGGGCAAGCAAGGGAGGGCTGCCTGCACGATGACCGCACTGGGCTGGGACGTGTATCTTTGTCCCTCGTGTATTGACGGGAAAATGGAGGCAGAAAGGCTACACGTGGCATTTCGCAACAGGACATGCTGTCCTCAGCCGGTGTGGTCCCCGGTGCCGCCGCGTCCTGGGTACCGAGGTGGCAGGACCGGCCTGCCCGCGGCCGGAGGCACTGCGGACGTGCAGCCGCAGGTCCGGTGCGGGGCTCGGAGACGCGCCGGGACACGGCGGGGTCCGGGGGCTTGTGCCGGTCTCTGATGCCGTCATGGTCCCCTGTCCTGGCCTCGCGGCTGACGGAGCGGTGTGCGGATCGCCGGCCCCGGGACTCGGAGGGTCCGCTTCGCAGCTCCGCTCATTCCCCCGGCGGTCCTGCGGTCGGACGGACACCCCCCCAGATGGAGGGTCTTTACTGCTCTGTCATCGTGGGACGGCTTCCAGCAGACGACCCTGCTTGGTAACCGCCAGAGCCCTGCTGTGCGGATCGTCTTGGAAGCGCTTTGAGAGGGGCGCCCAGGTCGCTCGGTCAGTGACGTGTCTGACTCTTGGTTTTGGCTCAGGTCCTGGTCTCGCGCTCGTGAGCTGGAGCCTCACTCCGTGTTGAGAACACAGAGCCTACTTGGGATTCTCTCTCTTTCTCTCTGCCCTTCCCCGACTCGCCCTGGCTCTTGCTCTCAAAATAAATATATGAACTGTAAAAAATACAAAATATTTAAAAAGTTCCTTAGGAGTTAAAAAAACACAATTTTGAGGTCAGAGACTCGTTCCAAACGTTACAATTCTGACAATTTCGGTTTGTTTTAATAAACATTTGATGAGCGCCCCTCCTTTCCCATCCCAGGGTCCCTCTGCATTGTGGGGAGGACATGATGAATTAGCCTGGCCAGTTCTTCCTCGGATGGGCCAGCTCACAGGACTTGGGGCTTTGTGGGACATGGTGACCCCGTTCCTGTCACTCAGCTCTGTTTGCTGATGGCCTGAAAACAGCTGTGGATAGTATGTTTAGTAAATGAATGGCCGTGTGTACCAGGAAAGCCTTGTTTTCAGACACTGATGCCTGATTGTCATAAAATCGTCACACACTACCAAAGTCATAGTCGTCTTTCGATTTTTTTTTTTGCAAACACCTTTAAATTAAAAGCTGTAGTTTGATTGTGGGCAGGACAATAATAGTTGTCAGGCTGGTATGGCCCCCAGATGACCTTGGCTTACCACACTCTGAATGATGCACACAGCCGTGATTTTAAGAAGCTTAGAGACTATTCTAAAGGGATAAACAGCTGGGTAAGGCGTGTCACCACCTGTGACGGGGGAGCTGCAGTCATGGGGTAGAGATCACAGACCAGGCCCTGGGTTAGGTTTGCTCCTGGACATTTGTGCAAGGCTTAATTCCTAAAAGTCTGGTCCAATTCTTACACTTGGTGAATTAAATGCAGATAAAAGCAAGAATCAAGGAATGACAAATCTTTGTGTGCGGAGAAAGGACTTTTTTTTTTTTAATTCTTCATCATGACAAGTTCTTAGGAAAAGATCAGAAATATTTTTTGTTGCTAAGATAAATACCTATTTGGATAAGTGGCATAAAAATAGACCTTCAGCAAGACCATAGCTTGTTTTGTATCATATTATATTTCCTAGTAGTAGAGCACAGATTTATTTTCAGGAGGGAAGGGGGTTGGGTTTAATTTCATTGCGTGCCCATCGATAGAAATACGATTTGCAAGTACTGACATACTCTGCAGGGGCCTCAACCAGGGATACAGACCAAAGGAAGACCAGACTCAGCTCCAGCTCCAAGGACTAGGGTCACGGTCTGGACCACAGAGGTGTTGCACTGGCCGAGTCTGCAAGGCTTGGATTGAAAGTTAGACCAGAGACATGGTCCAAGGCTGCAGCTGAGGTGCAAAGCTGTGAGTTTTATCCCATTCAGGATCAGCGCCAAACGATGTTGCTGGAAAATTCCGCAGGGGCTACAGCATGTCTATTTTGGTCACCACTGAATCCTTAGCACCTGGCACCATGCTTGTTATTAAGTAAAATTCAACTGGAAAACAGAGACTGTGGTTGCGTTTCTACAGCCGTGTGTTATGCAGCTCATTCTTTAAAAAATTGTTTTTAATGTTTGTTTATTTTTGAGAGAAGGAGAGAGTGTGAGTGGAGGAGGGGCAGAGAGAGAGGAAGACAGAGGATCTGAAGCGGGCTCTGAGCTGACAGCAGAGAGCCCGATATGGGGCTTGAACCCACAAACCATGAGATCACAACCTGAACCTGTTACGGACTTGTTACGGAAACTTCATACTAAAATGAAACGGTAGAGCATTCCAGGGCTTCATGGATTCACTTCCAGTGCAGGCAATGCACAAGAAACACAAGAAGCAAATTTAAATGTGGTGATTGGCGAGGAGAGCAAGGGAGACAAATTAAGCCAGATAAGGGAGTTGAGAAAAAGAGTGTTTTGTTTTGTTTTGTTAAGGGAACTGCTCAGGTCTTGCGTGTTTGCACATGGATCAGCGATCTGGAGGGAGCAAGGGAGACAATGTAGGTATGTTGGGAAGTACTCGGAAGGCGGTGCCAATGAGGTCTGCGTCACTTCCTGCGTAGACAGGAAGAATTTCTGTGGGCACTTCCTCTCAATTCGGGAGAGCTTCCGGGTCATGTGACAGCGGGTTCACGTACACCTGTTCATGGGTAGCTGTCTGTGGACCTCTGTTTCTTCTGTCTTCCACCTGAGAATCACCAAACTTACAACAGGGGCAATGAAGAGATGAGCACATGAGAAGAAAATGAGCATGAAAGAAAAGAATTAGCGTGAGGTTGTGAGTTATACCCGGTGTTCTAAATGGGATGAGGACTGGCTCAGTCCAGTTGTAGAAGGACTCCTGATGCTCTCACGGTTTGTGGAGCCCTTTAGAATTGAGGGCATTGACTTTGCTTTGGAGATATGCTACCCCCTCCTGAAACATGCTAGGAGAAGGAAGTCTATGAGCCCCTCAACATGGCTGCTGCGAAGACACTCAAGGCCATTCCATGATTGGAGCGTGGTATTTCTGAACCTGAGGAAACGCTTTTTAGTATTTGTGTAGGAAGGCTTGTTTTCCTGGACTACTTCCTGGTGGCAGGAAGCACACTTGAACTGTGTGGACTGATCAGTTCTTGTGCCGGGTAGTAGGAAGGCCAGCCCACCCTCGGGGTCCCCGTCCAAGAGCGGTGAGGCCTCTGCAGAGTGTAATTGGGTATCAGACACGTTATTGGTTCCATTTCGTGTCCTTATTTCATCTTGTTACTTTTCATTCACGTCCAGTTTAGACTGTTCTATTTTCTTTATAATTAGGTGCATCATTTTTAAACATGTTTTATTTTTGAGAGAGACAGAGAGAGAGACAGTGTGATCAGGGGAGGGTCAGAGAGAGAGGGAGACACAATTTGAAGCAGGCTCAAGGCTCTGAGTTAGCTGTCAACACAGAGTCCGGCGTGGGGCTCGAACCCACAAACCGCGAGATCATGACCTGAGGCTAAGCCGGGTGCTCAACCGACTGAGCCCCCCAGGTGCCCCATGTGCATCATTCTTAAATCATTCCTAAAAACATAAGCCAAAGACTGACTACACCAGGGCGGTGCTAACGACGTTCTGCTCTCTTGAGCTGTTGTCCACAAGGCATGTCCAATGGGGACGTCGCACCCTGAGACAGGAGCTCTCATCCCGGTGATCACTGACTGTGGTGGAAACCTGAGCAACGGAAGTGGGATTCCAGCCACCCCGAGAGAGACCCGAGTCTGTTTCACGGAGACACAAAGCCAGCCGTCCGCCTGCTTTAGACACAATGTCCCACTTGGAAGTGATGCCTCACCTTGTAGAAGCAGTGGAGAAATCTCAATTTGGGAAATTATTTCTTGATTTAGTATCATTTATTTTTTAAAATATTTTTTTAATGTTTTTTATTTACTTTTGAGAGACAGAGACAGCTTGAGCAGGGGAGGGTCAGAGAGAGAGGGAGTCACAGAATCCGAAGCAGGCTCCAGGCTCTGAGCTGTCAGCACAGAGCCCGACGTGGGGCTCAAACCCACGAACCGTGAGATCATGACCTGAGCTGAAGCTGGTCCCTCAACTGACTGAGCCACCCAGGCGCCCCGATTCAGTATCATTGTAAATGGTTTTTAGTGCCCCCGCTTGAGTCCCACAAAGCAGAGGCCCATCGCTCAGACACACTCCTGTTCAAAGTCAGGTAAAGGTGGTGAA
This sequence comes from Suricata suricatta, assembly GCF_006229205.1. Classification (NCBI taxonomy): domain Eukaryota; kingdom Metazoa; phylum Chordata; class Mammalia; order Carnivora; family Herpestidae; genus Suricata; species Suricata suricatta. The sequence goes on along the minus strand of NC_043717.1, from coordinate 4,936,269 downwards.
TTTCATGGCACGGGGCTGCCTATTAGATGAGAACATTGCTCTGAAATTTTTGGATTTCTCTTTAATTTTCCCCAGATAATCTTTTCCTCATCGATCAGGTGACACTTGTATTACTTTGCTGTTCTCTAATTTTATTTAGCATTTCTGCCCAGTTCCACAGGGCCTTAACATACTCTGTTCTTTCATGCGCGCGGGGGACTGGAGAGCCCCGAGAGGCTATTTGCATTGGTTTTAAGACAGAGGGCATGGGAAGGCCGTCTGCTTTTCATGAGGGAACGTGTTCTGCGGCCTGAGAGGTACCGGCCACCACGGAGCCACCTCTGAGCTCCCGGGGCCGGCCGTGGTGGCCGTCTCTGCTGCTCAGCCGCCCTGCGCGGGCGGCTCTAGATTCCCAGGGTATTAGGCACGGGCTCTGTGTCCTCCCCGTGCGTTCCCAGTGTCTGTCCAGGCTGCAGACACTGTGTGCTTTCTTTCAGGTGTCAGTGCGGATCAAAGCCACCCAAAGAGCATTTGCATGAGAATCCGTGGAATGATTAATTAGCAATGGGCATTAGTTATTTTTCTTTTAAGGCTTGGAAATGTCTTTCATTGATAAACTAGTTCTGTTAAGCCTCGACTCCCTTTCAAACGGCTTTCCCCCAGTTCTCCCTCTGTGACTACAAATTGGATTTCTCCCCGTCTACACCTCTCCTGTACTTTGACTCTGCAGCGGGGTTCAAAGGACAGCCTCCTGGTGGTGATCCCCATCCTCATCGGCCTGTGCTGCTTTTTTAGCCTCTGTCGTGTGGGACTGTGTCATTATCGATCCTCTGGGTTTTGCTGTCCTTTTTTTTTCTTTTGCCATTCCTACCATTGTTGTACCGATCGCATGTTGTAGCTCTAAGTTCGGACCATGCTCTTCGCTCACTCGCACAAAGAATGTGCTTTGACGCTGTCTGACTCCCACTTGCCTTCTCCTGATTATCCCGGAAGCCTCTGGGATGATTCTCATAAAGGGCCCACGGGATGTACATCGACAGACAGGGGTGTGAGCACATCGCGAGCAGCAGTCGGGTGCAGGGACGCTGTGGTCTCCTGCAGCGGCCTGGAGGACCCGGGGACAGTCCCCGCGCCCCTGGAGCCTGCGGGGGCGTTGGGAGTCCGCCCAAGGGGATGCGGCACCCTAGAGCGGCGGCGGGCTCCCCGGGCAGCAGACACAACGAACACTGGCCAGCCCTTTGCTAAGACAACGCCTCTGGCCAAAATGTGACCGAGGTGTGTGGGACGGAAATGCATGTAATGGAGAAAAATGAACAGCAAAGTTATGTTTGCCTACGTTTTCCGTGAACACAGTGGGGGCCATCTTCTGGGGGGGGAGGGGCTCCCGCGGAGTGAGGGGCCCGGGTGCGCAGCCGCTCAGCTCCCTGGAACCTCCCCCGGGCCCTGTGGAGGGAGAGCGTGCTGCACCCAGAGCAGGACCCAGGGGGTGGTACTTGTCGGGGCGCCGTCTTCTGCTGGCAAGACTTGAGTGGCCATTCCTGTTGGAGAGAAATTTTAAGTTTCAGGACTAGGTCTTGAGAAGACGCGGGGATGGGATTTTATTGGATGTTCATTGACCGAGTACCCGCTTCTCATGCAGAGGTTTCCCTGCGGGGATCACTGGGAACAAAGACAGGGCTCAGCCTCCTGAGTGTAAGAGAGAGAATGACAGGATTATGGCGAACCATGCGGGGAAGGGGGAGATCGGACTCTGCGGCAGGTGCATGCTCTGCGGACCGGGAAGCCGCCGGGGCTGGCGGGCCAAGGTGTGGGCGCTGGCAGGCTGCCGCTGCCGTGCCGAGGTGTGTGTGTCCTCCAGCCCTGTTTCGTGCTGAGCGAATTCAGGTGTCATACGTGGAGGAGGAGACCAGGACGGGATAGTGTTTGTCTGGTGGCTCTTCATGGATCTTTCTCTATTGCGGCCGTTGCAACAGAGGGTCTGGTGATACGGGAGACGCTGACTTGGGGAGTGTCATTCCTTCTTTTTCCTTTTCCCCTAACATTTTAGTTTTAAGGCATCTCTACGCCCAGCGTGAGGCTCAAACCTACAACTCCAAGGTCTAGAGTGGCAGGTTCCACGCACTGAGCGAGGCACCATCCCCCTTGCTTGCTTTTTTATGCTAAATGAAAATGACCAGGGGAGTTTTCAGTCGTGGATTCCATTTCTACTGCACATTTAGACTGCCCTCATTCTGTGTGGTGCCCTTCTGCTTACCGTATATATCCAAGTGTCTGTAACATCACTTTTAAAGATTTTATTTTAAGTCATCTCTACACCCAACGTGGGGCTCAAATGCACAACCTTGAGATCAGGAGTCGCAAGCTCTACTGACTGAGCCAGCCAGGTGCCCCTATTAGAGAAGAGAACTATAAGAAATTAAAATGGAATTGAACTTATCCATGTTAAAACTGGCTATTTACTAACATATCTGGATTTTGCAGATATTCACTGGAATATTTTAAAAATAGTGTTGAGGGGCACCTGAGTGGCTCAGTTGATTAAGTGGCCAGCTTCGGCTCAGGTCATGATCTTGTGGTCTGTAGGTTCAAGCCCTGCGTCGGGCTCTGTGCTGACAGGTTGGAGCCTGGAGCCTGTTTCCGATTCTATGACTCCCTCTCTCTCTGCTTCTCCCCTACTCATGCTCTGTCTCTCTGTCTCTCAAAAATAAATAAATGTTAAAAAAAATTTTAGGGGTGCCTGGGAGGCTCAGTTGGTTAAGCATCTGGCTTTGGCTTATGTCATGATCTCATAGATTGTGGGTTTGAGCCCCGCGTCGGGCTCTGTGCTGACAGCTCAGAGCCTGGAGCTGCTTCAGATTCTGTATCTTCCTCTCTTCCTGACCGTCCCCTGCTCGCTCTCGCGCGCTCGCTCCCTCTCTCTCTCTCTCTCTCTCTCTCTCTCAAAAATAAATAAAAAAACATTAAAAAATTTAAAAAAAAAATAAAAATAAAAAAAATTTTAAAAAAGTGTTGCTACTTAATATAAGTAGAGTAACAGATTTCTATGATCCTTCATTTTATGAAGTGATAATATTTGGTGAAAATATAAAGAGTATAGTGGGACATATGGCTGGGTCAGTCAGGTGAGCATCCAGGTTCAGCTCTGGTCATGGTCGCACAGTTGAGCCTTGTATTGGGCTCTGTGCTGACGGTTCAGAGCCTGGACCCTGGTTCAGATTCTGGGTCTCTATTTCTCTGCCCTTCTCGTGCTTGTGCTCTGTCTCTCTAGCTCTCTCTCTCAAAAATAAACATTTATAAATTATATATATGTATATTTTACACGTGTGTAAATACCAGCTTAGCTGAGGTATAGCAAAATTGTTAAAAATAGCCTATTTTGAGTGATTTTGCTAATTTTAGACATCAGAATTAAAGTCAATTTAGTTATTTGAGTGTTTGTTGGAAGCTTCTTTTTAGCAGGAGATCCAATTAAATGGTTTTCCCTGTTATAAAGTGATCTTTATGTAATTATTCTGTTTCAGTATGCTATTTGGTCCATATAGAGGCATATAAATTATTTTCTACTCTGAAGATTAATCTGAGAAGCATCCTTTTAAATTGGCTCGTCTATCAGTTGCTAACATGATAACAAGTTAATGGACTTCACTGCCTTTCAGATGGTTTGTGGGAAATTTTGGTATTTGTTGCTACCGATTACATGGCCGAGCTGATTTGAACAGGTCACAGTGTGGAAATGAGGTCAAATCAAAATGTATGTGTTTAAGGGGCTTGTTTGGCTCCAAGACATACGGCAAGGTTCGATAATGTAATAATTCATTCTTCCATCTTAGTGGAGGTCTTGGGTTTTCTCAAGGAGGTTGAACAAAGGAACTCTATTTGCTGACTGCTTGTAGCCAAGAGGAAAGTATCTCTAAAATAGCTTCTAGCTGGAAGCATTCTGTTCACTCAAAAGCTGACCGATTTGAGTTTTTTTGCATGAATATTCCAGAAGTCCCACGGAAATATTATTCAAAGTAATGTTGACTTGGAAATACTTTGCAAGCCCCTAAAGTTATTTTCAAGTGTTAGTTAGAATTGTTCTTTGTTTTACTTCTTTGCTTTCATCCTTTGAACAGTTATAGTGAGTTGCAGAATTTCGCTCTGGAATCTGTTTGTGAGAAATCCCGATCCCGAGACCAGGGCTCCGATTCCGAATCAGCAGGACGTTTCTGGAAGCTGGTGGTGATGGTTTTGAGCTGAGTCACAGGCTCTTCACCCTGTCCCAGTGGCTCCTCACTGGGGGCACTTTGCCCTCTGTCCAGCTCCAGGGGACGTCTGTCTGTGTTCCGAGACATCGCTGTTCACAGGTGGGGATGGAGAGGCCTCTGGCGTGTCGTGGGTAGAGGCTGTGGCTGTTGCTACCATCATAGAGCTCCCAGGCGGCCTTCCTGAGTGGAGATTGAACCCCAGATGTCACTGAGGAGCCCTGCCTGGTTCCACAGGAGGAACAGAGCCTGTCTCCCTGTGGGCTGCTCAGGTAGCCTGTCGATGTGGAACAGTTTGCTGTGCATACGTGCCTCATGGGGATGGAGCCCTTGACCTTGGTCTCAGTAGAGCCTGCAGATGCCGTATGAAACATTCTCTTAAAAGTATGATTCTGTTGTCAAGCTTTTGCCTTTTATTTTGTTAGCAGGCAGGAATAGACTTTATTAATACTTGCCATCTACAAAACCCATGACGCTTTCTGTTGTAACCAACTGTAGATGGGAAGTGGGTGTCGGTGCTTGCATTCACGTTCATGCTGGGTATGAAATTCTAGTAACGTAGCAGAGTGTTTCGGAACTCTGTCAGAGCCTCCACAATCACTAGGCCTCCAAAACTACACAGTTCACGTCACACACCTGCACACGTCTTCCTTGATTGTGCCATGCTCATCACTCGTGTCCCTGAACTCGCCGGCATTGCCTTTGCTCCTTATTATTAACTTGAAACAATAGCGTCTCTGATAGACATGATCACCTTGCTCTTCTTCTCCAGCAAAAGATTCTCTTAATAAAGCTGGAGATATCCGTGCCTCTTTTAAAAAAGAAATTTTACATGATTTGGCTATTGTAGCGGTAGAAAGTACCGCTATGAACATTGGGGTGCATGTGCTCCTATGCATCAGCACTTCTGTATCCCCTGGGTAAATCCCTAGCAGTGCTATTGCTGGGTCATAAGGGAATTCTATGGATAGTTTTTTGAGGAACCTCCACGCTGTTTTCCAGAGTGGCTGCACCAGTTTACATTGCCACCAACAGTGCAGGAGGGTGCCCGTCTCTCCACACCCTCACCAGCATCTGTAGTCTCTTGCTTTGTTCATTTTAGCCACTCTGACTGGTGTGAGGTGGTATCTCAGTGTGGTTTTGATTTGTATTTACCTGATGCTGAGTGATGCTGAGCATCGTTTCATGTGTCCGTAGGCCATCTGGATGTCCTCTTTGGAGAAGTGTCTGTTCATGTCTTCTGCCCATTTCTTCACTGGATTATTTGTTTTCCGGGTATGGAGTTTAGTGAGTTCCTTGTAGATTTTGGACTAGCCCTTTATCTGGTATGCCATTTGCCACTATCTTTTCCCATTCTGTCAGTTGCCTATTAGTTTTTTTGATTGTTTCCTTTGCAGTGCAGAAACTTTTTATCTTGATGATGTCCCAATAGTTCATTTTTGTTCTTGATTCCCTTGCCTTTGGAGATGTGTTGAGGAGGAAATTGCTGCGGTTGAGGTCAAGGAGGCTGCTTCCCGCTTTCTCCTATACACAATGGAATACTACATGGCAATGAGAAAGAATGGAATCTGGCCATTTGCAGCAAAGTGGATGGACCTCGAGGGTGTCATGCTAAGTGAAATAAGTCAGGCAGAGAAGGACAGATGCCACATGTTTGCACTCATAGGTCTAACTGGAGAACAGGAGAAACCTAATGAAGGACCAGGGGGAGGGGAAGAGGGAAAGAGAGTTGGGGAGAGAGAGGGGCACAAATCATGAGAGACTACTGAATACGGAAAATGAACTGAGGGCTGAAGGGGGAGGGGGTGATGGCCATGGAGGGGGCCACTTGTGGAGAGAAGCACTGGGTGTTATATGGAAACCAATTTGACAATAAACTGTTACCAAAAAATAAAACAATAGTGGTTAATACTATTTATAATATAGTATTATAATACTACTATTTATAATATAATATAAATAAAAAGAGGAAATTTTGGAGAGTATTAAAACGACCTATTTTGCAGAATCTGAGGTCATATCTATGTCTCTATAGAGCCTCCCTACCCCCAGTCTTCTTGTATAAGAAAAAAAAAACCAGGGGAGTCTGGGTGGCTCAGTTGGTTGAGCATCTGACTCTTGATTTCCGTTCAGCTCATGATCCCAGGGGCCATGGGATAGAGCCTTGCCTGGGGCTGTGGCTGGACATGGAGCCTGCTCGGGATTCTCTCCCCCTGCCCCTCCCCTGCTCTCCTGCTCGCTCTCTCAGAAAGGAGGAGGAGGAGGAGAAGCAAGAGGTGGGAAAGGAGGGGGAGGAGGAGGAGAGGAGGGGAAGGGGAGGAAGAAATCTCATACAACCTTAGATATAATGCGTGGACGCACCTTTCAGGATTCAGACTGAGTTTGAGCTTCTGTTCCTTCACTTACAAGTGAAAGATAAGATAGACTGTAAAATAAATAGAGGAAACAAAAGAGCCCAAGGCCAATGCATCTGAAAGGTGCGTAGAGAACTAGAAGAGGAAGCAGTAGTAAAAACAGTACAATCCCACAAATCTACCACTCTGTTAGTTACACAAGGTCATTTATTAAAATGGAGCTCGCTGACAAGTCCATGTGTCTTGCATGTAGAATCTGAGGGTTCGCACACGAGCGGTCTTCTTCAGGAAGGCCCGCAGCCGAGATGTCAGCCAATCCACGCCTGCAAACCTCTGCAGAAGGTTTTTTTGTGGTTTTCTGTGATCGAGGCAGGCTTGGACAGGTCTGTCGCCGGACAGCTGGACACGTTGACGCGCCCCCGTCGATGTGAGGTTGCCCACAGCCCTGTTACTTTCTGCCTCATTGCCCTTCTCCCGAGGAACCTTGAATTGCACATGGGGGAGCTCGCATATGAAAGTGAGATCTTTTTGTGAAAAAGCATTTCATTTTGAAATTACATGTGGGAAATACATCTCATATAATGTAGGGCCAAAAGGAACTATACATAGTGTTATTCTCATCAGCCTAAATCTTAAAACAGAGGCAGGACAGAGTAATTAGAATAGGAGGGTCCAATTCATTAGTGCAATGTCTGATTTTAAGCTTAAAATTAAAGTCACTGGTGTCTTGGGTTGATAGTCATTTTGACTGACTAGACAAAGGTCCCTGTGTACAAGTTGCAAACACAACTTTTTCCCCGACTTAAAGACCTCTTGTGGCAACATAAGGAGTAGAGAGGATTGACACATCCGGGGGTGCCCGTTCTTGCATTGGCGCGTCCAGAATTTATTTTGAAAGGTCGATGGAGGGGTGTCTGGTGACTTGGTTGGTCAAGCAGCTGACTCTTGATCTTGGCTCGGGTCATCTCGCGGTTTGGGAGTTCGAGCCCCATGTGGGGCTCTGTGCTGACAGTGTGGGACATGCTTGGGATTCTCTGTCTCCCTCTGCCCCTTCTCTGCTAGCGTATGCGTGCTCTCGCTCTCTTGTTCTCTCAAAATAAATAAAGTTAAAAGAAAAGATTGATGAGATAATGGCATCCATATTCCTGAAAGTAAAAACAAAGTGATCACAAGAAGTAAGTTTAATGCAAAGATGAATGCAGAGATTGTTATTTGATTTTATCAAACACTTCGTTGAGAGCCTCCTTCTTCCTTCTTCCAAACATCAGATTGTTGTTAGTTGGCAAGGTATTGCTTGTGTGTGTGTGTGTGTGTGTGTGTGTGTGTGTGTGTGTGTGCGCGTGCGCGTGCTTGCATGTATGTGTGTCTGTCTATATCTGATTATGTTTGCAATGACTTAGATTCATAACATTTTTATTCCTTATTGCTTCATTGCCTGAAAAACTCCTTACTCCTTGGGCATTCTGTCGGTCTGACTACCCTGCTTATTTTCGTAATTTTAAAATACTTCTCTTTCCACATATAGGTTGAACTCCTTAAGTAATTTCTAATCTTGGAACAGCGTGGGAGAAGGAAATGTAATCCTGTTACAATGAGAAAGCTTTGTTGTGTCAGTTGGAATTACATTAGAAAACCTCTCTGTGTTCAGATCACTGACACGGGTCCTCGTCAGTGACTCACGTTTTTAAGGGCCGTCTCTGCCGGTTGGTTTCCGTCTGGAGCAGAAATTGTCACGATCGCTCACAGAAGTGATGGACGTTCATCACGTGCTGGAAAGCTTTTCATGTGACGCTGTCTTTAGGTAGAACAACAGGTTTCTTGTTTTGAGAAGAATTAATTTCAAAGTACTGGGATCTTATTGCACATGGGGAGAAATACCCAAGAATTTCAGTCTTTCCAGTACTATTTTTTGCAAGTTCTTTTTGGTGATTAAAATGTCTGAGCAAAAGGCTGTGCTTTGCTTTTCTTTCTCTTTAGAGCAACAAGTGAGTGGCCAGCCTGGGAGGAGAGAAGGCTCCGTCACATTGGTTTGGTGGGGCCAGCAGCGCGGCGGGCCGTGGACTCACCCTTGCCCGATGTCTGTCTCGTGGCAGGGGACTGTGCCTCCGAGAAAGTGCTCTCTGAGTCCGGCTCCTCTGCGGCTTCCCTGCCTCTCCCCCCCGTTAGCAGACCTCAGCGTGAAGACAAACAGATGCCGGCTGCCAAAATGCAGGACTTAACCTGACCCTCAACTGGGTTCACAAAGGAGGGCTTTTAGGTCCCCAGGGAAACAGCCCCTGCATTTTATCATGCCGTGAAATTCGGACTGAAAAGGCCCCGGCCTCCGGCTGCTTACCCGTGTGAGGATGTGGTGGTGGCGGTGCTGGGGGGCGGGGGGCCGGTGAGGAGAGACAAAGTGACCGCGGGCACAAAGGCGGCCTTTACCCCCTTCTTTGATTGTTAGGTGGTCTGTAAAGCTCCCGAGGAGCAGTGGACCCGGGCACAAGAGCATTTTGTTGTCACTGGCTCCCTGGGCTTGGGGGTGGGGCTGGCGGGCTGGGTGGGTTGGAGAAAGTGAACCAGGAGGGAGTCACGTGGGTGTCACTGGTTGTGCTTGTTAATAAAGAGCCACAGCGACTTTGTGTCCCAAGTAAGTAACTGAAGGACAGAGGAGCGCATCAGTGCGTAGGGAGGACTGACTGGCCTTGTCGGACAAGTCCTGCGTCTCGAAATATTTGGAGGACGGCGTTGCGCTGTTTTACTTGGCTGAGTCTTGTCTTTGCGGTGAAGTCGTGCGCGGGAGTGTCACATTCCCCATTTAAAGTTAATGCGTTGGGTGTGACTTTCTAACGTGTTCTATAAAACATAAAGCAGTTTCTTGACGATTAAACCAATAGAAGAACCACATGCACGGTGTATAAGGCGCACTGAGTGCATCAGGAACCAAGCGGACCCGGTTGGCTCAGTCCCGTGGCTGGATCACGATCTGTCGGCAGCGGCGGGTTGAGCCTGGCCACTGTGTTGTTCTGAAGGCTCAGGGTGCGGAAGATCGCTCTCCTGAGCTCACATGTGGACCCAACCAGCTGGATTCAGAAGCAAGTAATAAAATGTGTGAAACAAATACCCCTTCCTTCTTGTTCTGTGCGTCACTGGGCACATAGACTGTTAAACGTAGTGGCCCTAAGTTACAGGAAGCCGCCTGTTCAGGTTTATGGGGCTTGTACATCTTGAATAATTTTGTGTGAATTTCTTGAATAATTTTGTGTGAGTGAGACTATGTTTAACCTCCCCCTAAAGGGAAGAAAGTGGTCGTTAACTACACTCACCTGTGTCGTAAGTGCCGCGTGGCTGTTACAGTTTAGTCAGTCCGCGTGTGCGTTGTTTTCAAGGTCATGTGTGTTTTCCAGGGAGTGTTAGCCCCTCATCCAGCAGACCTCTACGCTGCCTTCATGAGGGACTTCCAGGACTGGGCTTATAAACGGCGCTGGGTATTTGGAGAAATGGAAGCTAGACCACTTGTCTCTGATAAAGGGAACATAAGTGTCTTCAATAACAGAGTCATTTTCTTTCTTCTGTTCTGCATTTCGATATCATGCCTGCTGTGCTTCTGGAAACACATCCAGCAGGATTGCTAAGGTCCTGGCTTCCGTTCACCCGGCAGCTCAAGCCTTACTCCGTGTGTTATAAACCACGTGCGTCTGTCACCTCTTGGGGGGGGGGGGTCCTACGTTGCCGAAATTTACAGCTTTATCTTCATGCTTCAGAAGGTCACGTCTTACGGGAGCATAATCTTCTATTCCCCCTTCGTTTGCTCCTCATTCTTTTCTTATTCATGACTCTGTGTTCTGCCTCCACTTTGCTTGGCCAGCTCCAGGTCCGGCTTGGCCTGTGCCATCAGGGCACGTCCCCCCTTTCCTTCCAGAGCGTTGACCCGCTGTGTGTAATGGCACCAGGAATATGGTCATGTGCTGCGCTTGAGGTTGACACGGGGAGGCTGGCTGTGTGGACGTCTCCTGCCCTCGTGTCTCACGTTGCTGGACATGTAGATGTAGCTCAGTAAACGTATACACGGGAGGGGGAGGGAACAAAGCAGATGGAGAATGTAGCTTTGTTTACTTTTGTTGACTCCAAAGTGAAGGGGTCATGGGATTAGAGATGGACACTGGTGACACGGTGGACAATCAGAGAAGCTGTATCTACGTTCTCTGCATTTTTTGTTTTTTGTTTGTTTATTTTTGACAGATACAGAGAGTAAGCGGGGGAGGGTCAGAGAGGGAGGGAGACACAGGATCCGAAGCAGCTCCAGGCTCTGAGCTGTCAGCACAGAGCCTGATGCAGGGCTCGAACCCATGAACCGTGAGATCATGACCTGAGCTAAAGTTGGACCCTTAACCGGCTGAGCCCCCAGGCGCCCCGTTCTCTGCACTTTTGATGGTGGGGGGTTACAGCTGAATGCACAGCCAGCATCTTAACTGCTTGCATCAGGCGGTGAGAATGCAGAAAACAAGCCGCTCTAGGTACACAGACTGGAAGGAATTTACGCAGGGGAAGCGGGGCTTCTCAACTCGGAAGTGTGGAAGGATGTTGGGCTCTACGCGCCCTCCAGAAATGACTCCAGAGCAGCGTAGAGCTCACTCTCTCGCACTTGGGGGCTCCTCTGGACAATGACATCACAGTTGTTGGACACCGTCCTGCATTCATGTAGGACGCTGAGGACGGAAGGTGAGGGGACAGTAGCAACAGTCAGTGGGGGACAGGCAGGAAATACCGCCTGCCTCATTTCTGCCTCCGGGTGCTCTGTAAGTGCATTAATTCGCACAGCCTAATTGATCCAGAATCTTAATCAAGGGTGTCTGGAAATGTGTTTTTATTTCCTCTCCCACTAAAAAGAGAGTGTAACGGATGTTGAATGCACACCTTTGTACTTTTCTAACAGTCAGTTTGTCCTCTCGATATGATGGCCACTAGTCACATATGGGTCTCAAAATTCAAATGAATTAAAATGAAGTAAAATTAAATATTTTGTGGTTAGTCACATGGGCCACATTTCAAGCACTCAGCGTCCCTCCGTGGCTGGTGGCTGTGTGGAACATTCCACCATTATGCTGGAGAGCACGTCTCCACATGGTTGGAGCTGCCTTGTTTGTCTAGGTTGGTTAGTTCAGCAGGTGAATGAGTGGGTAAAGGAGCCAGGAGTCAGCACTGAGTTGACTCAGTGTAACCCAGCACGGTGCTGAATTAGCTGACGTGGGCGCACAACAACAAAATGAGACTTCTGTGTTTGGGTTCTTGTGAGTTTTAAGTTTATTCACTCATTTTGAGAGGGAAAGGGAGCAGGGGAATGGCCTGCACGGAGCCCAGCTCAGGGCTTGATCTCATGGACTGTGAGACTGACGTGAGCCAAAATCAGGAGCTGGACGCTTAACCAACTGAACCACCCGGCTGCCCCTGGGGTTGGGGTCTTGGTTATGGGTTTCAGGTCCAGGGCGTTATGACGGAAAGCAGCATGAGAACCCATGTCTCCATTGCCCACAGGACAAAGCCATTCTAGGCTCTGCAAAATCTGAATGATGAGGAACCGTAAAAAAAATTTTTTTTAATATTTGTTTATTTGTGCATGAGAGAGAGAGAGACAGAGTGCCAGCAGGGGAGGCGCAGAGAGAGGGAGACACAGAATCGGAAGCAGGCTCCAGGCTCTGAGCCGTCAGCACAGAGCCTGACATGGGGCTCGAACCCACGGACGGCGAGATGATGCCCTGAGCTGAAGTCGGACGGTTAGCCAACTGAGCCCCCCAAGTGCCCCTCAGCGACTAGGAGCCGTAAGTAAACCCGCGCTTGCTGAGCTCGCCCTTGCCGCCGGCTCTTCGTGGGCTCGCGAGGAGCTTCAGCTGTTCTCGCATTACAGTGGCATCTTAGTGCACACAGGAAACGCAGCATCAGTGTTTTGGGAGCAAAGGAAGAACAACATCAAAAATCCAAATGAGACTGTGTGAGTTCTGAGTTGGACTAAAGGTCAAATACGTTCTGTATAAATAGGGCTTCCCATCCATAACGAATACATACTTTCTATGGCAATGTTTTCCTTCTAGCTTCTGGAAAGTTATGAATATTGTGACTCACTTGTTCATGTTGAGCAGACCTACCACATAATGCCAAGTTGAATGGGCTTGTTGAGGGATGCACTAATGTCTTCGAGGCGCTTTCATGTGGACAAAGCGGGTGTGATTTGATCTGGCATGGGAGACAGGAAGCATGAAAGTCCTTGTGAGTTTCGGTTCCCTGGTCCTTTCAAGAGCACGCCATGCCTTCCTTGAGCTTGACAGGTCAGACAGCCTAACCGCACAGATAAGATATTAAGCTGTCAACGTTACAGACTGCCGCTGTCTGAAATTGATTAGTGTGGACGTCTTGCTGATTTGTCCAAATAAGGACTTGCTTTTCGGTTGTCTCTTAGAACCTACTACAACACTCACCTCGCAGACACAGATTTAATTTCTCGGAAATAATAAGCCGACCGTGTGTACCTATGTCATTCTTATATATTGCTGATAGAAACAATCTTATCAACTCACAGGACACACAAGCTATTGAAGAATATCTCTGTGAGATTTTACTCAGGGACAAGTAACAAAATCTAATGTCTCTGGTCACGTGTGCAACGTTTTATAAGGTCAGTAGCACAGGGAGAAAGGACATGGGCCACCCAGCCTGGGAACACGATTGACACGGTTCTCCAACACTACCTATTACATGATTTCTTAGGAATTGTGTGTTGTTAAGAAAATGTACAAAAAAAAAATACATACGGAGATAAGGATCAGCGCTAGACTTGCATAAGCTTTTAAATGTAGCATGAAGTGATGGAAATACTAATCTCCATTCAGCTTGAAGCGTGTCAAAGAGAAGTTCTTTAACCTAGGGGCTCTGTGGTGTCAAAAGCATGCTGTGCAGATCAAATCCTGGCTTTCACTCAGGAGGTGGGTCTGGCTGGTTAAGCCTGCAGGGCGCCGTGACCGGTGACTGCAGGCTGGGCAGAATCCGATGACTGAGACCTTGAGATTCTGGTGCTCAACGCGGCTCTCCTTAATTCAGCCTCTAGCGCCTCACTAATGGCTGGGACAGGTTTTTTGCGTTATTTTGGTTGCCTGGGGGTCAATATTGGAGAAAGATGAGTGGTTGATTTGGTTTTTCAGACCTGAAGCGTTTGTCTGTTCAGTTTCCACTCTTCCTTATTTAAATAAGCCCATTGATGGCCACTTGGTGATTGTCATTCCTCTTTTGCTAATCGATATGTGTCCATAATCGCTTTGTCATGATGGCAGATGAAGAAAATTCCCAATTTTTGAGCTTTCAAGTCGTTTTCGGATTACTTTATGTATTTCTAGTGTTTAACGTGATTATTAAAAACCCAGAAAAGATGAGAATAGTGCAAAGGACTCCCACGTACCTTTTATCTAAGTCAGGGCTCAGCAAAGTTTCTGTGACAGACGAGCACATATTTTTTGGCTTCCTGGACATGAGGTCTCTGTCGCAACTCGTCATGTCACCTGCGTGGCACAGAAGCGGCCACAGAGACTGTACAGGAATGGGCGTGGCCGGGTTCCAGCAGGTTTCTGGGTGGCTCAGGTCCTTTCTCCCTGTGCTCCTGACCTTATAAAACGTTGCACACGTGACCAGAGACATTAGCTTTTGTTACTTGTCCCTGAGTAAAATCTCACAGAGATATTCTTCAATAGCTTCTGTGTGCTGTGAGTTAATAAAAACCTGGTGTGCCGGATTCCATCTCTGTCTTTTTTTTCTTCTTAACGTTTATGTACATTTGAGAGCGTGAGCGTGAGCAGGGCAGGGGCAAAGAGAGGGAATCCCAAGCGGGTTCACACTGCCAGCGTGTAGCCTGATGCAGGGCTCAAACCCATGAACCGTGAGATCATGACCTGAGCCGAAATCAAGAGTTGGATGCTGAACAGGCTGAGCCCCCCGGGCGCCATGAGTCCCAGATTTTAGTTGCTGATGCCAGTCTAGATTTGCGAGTTGTTAACTTTGTGTGTGTGTGATATATTTGTTTTCTCAGCTTTTTTCTCTGTGTACATAAATATATATGTATGTATGTAGGTCCTCATAATTGTCATTTTTTTCAACCATTTAAGAATGATTTGCAGACACGATGACTCTTATTCCCAGCGCTTCCGCTCGCGTCTCTTACTGTGGAATTATCAGATTCGGGGAAATTAACCTGGATGAAATGCTATTCCATATATAGTTGGCTTTTATTTTATTTTTTAAAAAAATTTTTAATGTTTTTATTTATTATTGAGACAGAGAGAAACAGAGTATGAGCAGGGGAGGGGCAGAGGGAGAGGGAGACACAGAGCCGGAAGCAGTCTCCAGGCTCTGAGCTGTCAGCACAGAGCCTCATGTGGGGCTTGAACCCACGAACCATGAGATCATGACTTGAGCCAGTCAGCCGCTTACCCGACTGAGCCCCCCAGGCGCCCCTACAGTCGGCTTGTACATGTTCCCTGTGGTGGCTATAATGTCCATCATAGCCTTGTTCTGTCCGATTCAGGATCTGGCCCCCCGTCATGCTTTGCGTTTCCTTGTTACAGATCCTCAGTCCCCTTTAGTTTGGAAGCATTCCTCACCCTTTCTCGGTCTTTCACGATGTTAGGATTTTTTAGGACTAGAGGTTTGTTGCTTTGGAAAAGGCACCTCATTGTGGACTGGAGTGGTATCCTGTGCTGGTGCAGCGCGGCTCCCGTTCCTGGACACGGTGCCCTCATCGCGCCATGGACGCAGCCTCCGCCTGGCTTCTCCGCCGCACAGTTGTGACTTTCTCTTTGTCATGAGTATCATTGTGATGTGAGAAATAACCATGAGAATAATATTTGAAACTCCAGGGCTGTGATAAAATCCCATAGCAGAAGCCTGCAGACTCTCTGGATACTCAGAAAGCATGTGTGGTCTTCAGCGACATGGCGCTCCGTGGCCTGTCTGCCTCCCGAGAGTCAGTGACAGGCACAAGGACACAGTTGACGGGAGAAAGAACTTCAGCCACAGACTGGTTCTCCTTGATGAATGGCATTTTCCTACTTCCATTGTTTTCTGTTGGTTTGTTTCTAAACACCTTCTCTGAAATTTAAACCCTTCTGATGTGCGAGTTCCCTTTAACGTGAGAAATCGTTGGGATAAAAGGAACCCCAGATTTGTAGATAAACATCAGGGCGGGAGAGGAATTATCCTTTGATCGTGCCCGAGAAAGTTGATTTGCGATATGAAATGTCTAAGGCGTAGCCTTCTTGCGCTGGGTTGGCGCACGCTCCTCTGTGGTTTAGGCTCCGCTGATTGTTCAACTGTGCTTCATGGGAAGTCGGCCAAAAGATTTCATTATTTTGGCAAGACGCAGTGCACTTTTCGACACACAGGATTGTAACAATTTCTATACCAATTTAGATCTGGAGGGAGTCCATGAATACTTCTAAAGTCAGTCGGGTGCACATATTTCAGATACATTGAAAAATAAACCCACTTCATCTAAAAACCAGATCTACAGTTTCCCAGAGAAATTGCTGCCATTAATTTAGAAAACAGAAATGGTCTTTGGAAACTTCTGTTGGTAGCATTATTTCACGCTATGAATATATACCTGTCTGAAATGGAAAGTTGGATTTTTGGGTGCGTTTGTGTGTGGAAGCCAGAACTTACTCCTTCTGTCCAGGCCACAGTGCAGACAAAAATTGAATATAAACTATTACTTGCTTTCCTATTCAACAGAAATTTGTGTGTGTGTGTGTGTGTGTGTGTGTGTGTGTGTGTGTGTGTGAAAGCAAACCATGTGTCCTACAGAATGCACAGTGCCCTAGTCTCACATTTTTCTTTTTGATCCCACCTTCTGGCCACACACGAGAATACCACCCCACCCAGACATAGCTGTTGGAATTTTAGCAAAAAAAAAAAAAACAAAACAACCCACTTTAAAACCAATTATTGGAGGATGCTTGAGAGACTGGAAAGAAAAGAAATTGTATTTTCTTCAGTTAAAAGAAAAAAGGCAGGGAAGTCTGAAGACTAACATTCTTTTCATTGGTTCTCTAGAAACGGAAGGGCACCGCATTGAGCGCCTACTTTGTGTAGGTATTAATTTCAACGTGATCCTTTTTGGCAAATATGATTCCACTCTTTGCTGTGTCACAAACGTTCGGTTCGGGGAGGTTCCAATAAAACTCTACTGGGGAAAAACACGTAGCACATGGCAGACGAGGACTTCTCCAGATGGATCTGACTCTGAAGATCCGTGTCTGGTCCTCAGACCGGGCAGGAATGTCCCAGTCCTGCGCCCTTCCCTCGGGGACCTCTGAGGCTCAGCTGTTAGATGTACACTGATGAAAAGAGCACTCACATCCCCTCACTTTGTCACCATATTGGAAAATCACTGAAGCAGCTACTCTTGACCGTCGTGTCGTATCCTACATGCAAATTCTTACATCCTCTAAGCCGAACGGCGGAATCGGACCTGGGTCCAACCCGAGGTGGGGCCGTGGACCGATATCCTGCTGACCAGCCATTGCCTCTACGGAGATATTTTAGTTTCTGAATCTGGAGGCTGTCGGGTTGGGATAGATAACTATCCGATTCCTGTCGCTCTGCAATTCTGTGTTTTCATATTGGAGCCTCTGAAACATTCTCTGGGACCTCGACCAATTTTATATCCTGTTTCTCTTTTATCTCCACTCATCCCTTCCTTCTCTTCACCAGCATGTTCCAACATTTCTGTCTCCCCGAGTTTCAGTCTCCTGCTCACACACAGAAGGAGGAAAGAAAAACATTTTTGCTGAACTGTGAGATCTCCTCAGTGTTGCCACTGTAGCCCTTAAATATGCCAACTCCCTGAATTCTTGACACCCTAATCTTCATGTTTTCTGTTATTTCCTTTTTCACATGTACTGTGGACTTTTCTTATTTAAAAAATTCTTTGTTCATCTCCCCTCCCCTCCCCTCCCCCTTCCTTCCTTCCTTCTCCTTCCATTCCTCCCTCCTTCCTTCATTCCCCTCTTTCTCTCCCCCTTCCTCCCTCACCTTCTTTGTTCCTTCCTTCCTTCCTTCCTTCCTTCCTTCCTTCCTTCCTTCCTTCCCTCCTTCCCTCCTTCCCTCCTTCCTTCTTTCCTTCCCCTTTCCCTTTCCCCTTCTAGACTTAACTTGGAGGAAGTTTCTCTGTATGTAGTTCTAGATTTAGCAGACCCATCACCTAGCATGACGCCGTGGTAGATGAATTCTGCAAATACTTATATAAGAAATGAATGAATGAATGGTATAGACAGGAAAAGCAGAGAAACTTAAAAACGCTCATCATTTCTTCAACCTTTCTCCAAAGCCCCACGTCCACAGTCGCGGTGGTTTGGCGGGCGCTCCTTCGTGTATGTCCACCGGAAGCCCTCAGCTCCTCATGTGACACCCTCACTTCTTAAACTGTCCCACGTGTGTTTCTGACACACGCTCCATCTGATGGGCGCCAGGGATTCCTTTCAGATGGAGGTCAGAAATGTTGGGGTGTTTGCCTGTTCTCACTCCTCCGTCATGCCTGTGTCAAAGCAGACCTGTAACCATGTCCGTGAACTTGCAGCCCTACCTTGCCTTTCATGGGTTCATGTTCCTTTTCCTTGTATCCACTGTGCTCTGCCATCTAGATGCCGTGTCGATGCCATCAAGGGTGGACAGCGTTGGGAGACATTGTAAAAATTGCTCTGGTTTCATTTACTGCAAGATCTCCCCTCTAATCCAACTCCTATTCCAGCTCTTTCAGGGCTCCTGGACCCAATTCCCGTGTGGGGGACTGCCCCCTTCCCACAGCACCGAGCACAATTTCCGGATACCAGCAGTGTGTCTGAGAATTAATTCAACTCAATTTGGACACTCGGGGAGGTAGCATCGGATCCCACAGGTCCTACAAGACTGCCCAGCTCACTTCCAGCTTTGTTGGCCAGTGCCAAGTCCAGACTGGTGGTAGATCGGAGATTCCCACACCTCCCTCCTGGGGTTTGATTCATTTCCTAGAGCAGCTCATGGAACTCCGGGAACCACTTACTAACCAGTTTATTAAATACATTGTACAGGCGGTGCCTGGGTGGCTCAGTTGGTTAAGCGTTGGATCCTTGATCTCGGCTCAGGTTGTCATCTCCTGGTTCTGGAGATAGAACCCTGAGTCAGACTCTGCTGAGCCAGCTTGGGGTCCTCCCTCTCTCCCTCTCGGTCTGCCTCTCCCATGCACATACTTGTTCTCTCTTTCTCTGTCAAAGTAAACAAACAAAGCTTAAAAAAAAGTGGGGGGTTATGAACCAACAGGCAAGTGAAGAGATACACAGGGCAGGGTCCCCAGCAAAGGCCCTCTGTTCTCGGACTGTGGGGCCCGGCTCTGTGGCACATGGAAGTGTTCTGCTTGCCCAGGCGTGAAAGGTCTGGAAAGGATTTTTAAAAATGGATCTCTTGCGTGTGTGTGTGTGTTTTTAAGTTTATTTACGCATGTATTTTAAGTAATGTCAACACCCAACATGGGTTGGACTCAGGACCCCGCCATCAAGACGCGCATGTTCTCCCGACGGCGCCAGCCCATGCCCCATCCTGCTTTGTGTTTATGGAGGGCTCCATTACGTGGCGTAGTCACGACCGACCAAGTGGGAGCGGATTCAGTCTCCAGCCCTTCCGCCCTTCAGGGGGTGGGGCTGAAACTTCCACCTTTCCAATCACGTGATTGGTCCTCCTGTCAATCAGCACAGCCCTTTGGTGACGGTGGTGGTGGGAGGGGGGGTCCTAAAGTCACCTTCGTTAATAACAAGACACCATTCACCTTTCTGGCTTTGAACCATTTGCAGGAACTGTGGACAAAGATTAAATATATCTGGCAAATATATGTTGGTCATCCGAAGGACCAAAAATATAGATTTTGTAAATCATTATATTGCCCAATACTGAAGTCATCTTAAACACAACGTGAGGCAAGGACCTCTCTGTTTTAGGAGCGTGGGCGGCGTCTCACTGGATTCCAAGGCCATGTTTCTGGCCTTGGGTTTTACACGCCTTCTCCTCTTGTAGCTCCTGCACCATGTTCCCCCACATCTGTCTTCCATGCCCCAGATCTGCTAGAATTGCTCACGTCCTACCCTTCCTTCTAAGTTAATTCATGAGTCCACGATTCGATGAAATTCTCTCCAATTATCCCATATGGAAATACATATCACTTCTTTAGTGTGTTCTGGCACATTCTTCTCTTGGTTATTTTATGCTTCATTGCTTTAGACTGACTTACGTGCTTGTCTCCCATGGAGATTATATACTGCTTTAGGGCAGAGTGACTGCCACATTTCCCCTCATCACGGAGACTAGATGAATACTCTGAACATAGAAAATCCTAATCTTATTTGTTGATTTAGCAGATGTTAGTTTGAACGGGTTGGATTGAACAGAAAGCTGGTTGCTTTGTTTTAACTGTGGGTTCTATTTATTTAATGTAATTATGGGTTCTGTTTCCTTGATTATTGGACATGCGTGGAATTTTGGATTTTATAGCTACCTTTTGTGCTTTGGAATTTATTGTAATTGCTAGTTAGGTAATATGACTTTGCTGGTAATGTGACAGAAGGTAGTTTCTCTTTATGGAAGCGTTTGGTTAAATGTAAGGTATGGAAATTTGCGCTAACCTGTCTGGACGGAGGTTGACCAACGCGGCAGCAGTAATTTCTCTCTGTCAGTACTTCGGCTCATAGGAGTTGGGTCCCTTTGTCTATGATAGAAATACTGTCTTATTGGTTACAATTTCATAAGGACCTTGGAATTTGTAACACCGAGGGCATTTTGGAGCTGATCCTTTCCGACGTCATCTTCCAGATTTGCAAAGTGTCCAAATCCCTTTCACACACGTGATCTCATGAAGCCTTTGTAGCAGGTGGCCTGAACGGCTCAGTGTTCTGTAATGGAAGTAACATTCCTCTGAGTGCACCAGAGCATGGGGTCCAACTTCCAGTTCCGGAAGTTTCCACCATAGTCATTTCATCTGTGTCTCCCCAATCTCGCTAAACCGCAGTTTCTCCTCTCTAACCTGTACGGACAACAGTACCTAATTTTACACACCTCCGCAGATCTGCTGTGTGAGGCGCCACTGAACAAATAATGTCCGGAGTGCTCGATAAATCCGGCCCTCTTTGACGTTCAGTAAGCGCTCTGACAATCCGAACGCCTGCATTCTCATGGCTGAGTTGGCCCGCGGAGGCTAAGTCGTCTCTGTGATTGCCTCACGGCTGTGGCTTGGACGCGTGGCCAAGAGAGGCTCACAGCCAGGCTTTCTGTGTCCCCGTTCTGCAGGCGGCACTGCTGTGGGGCACGGGGTGGGCCCGAGACCCCGTTCTCTTGTTCACGTGCCTTGGACAGGCTCACGCGTGGTGAGCCGATGCCCGCCCTCTGAGAGAGCTTATAGTCCACCGGAGCTAGTGTGACTTCAGCAGAAGTCATCGCCTCCACGAATACCTCCAAAGTAAGATGTGAGGATTCTTGGGGGAGTGGCTGAGCCGCAGACGGGCCTCGGCCTGTGCTGTGTAGGTGGTAGTGGTCAAAAGCAGGGGGTTGAAGTTGCTGGTGGTCAGAGCGGAGGGGGACAGAACAGACTCGCTTTAAGGAAGAAATCTAGTAACTCAGTGGAGCTGGAGAGATCTTGCTTTTGGGGAACAGAAAAGAGAACAGCTTCCCAGAAAAGCAAATCATGGAAGGCCAAAGTTGGTGAGGCAGGATTTGCTGGTTGACCAGATGTTCTGTATGTAAAACTATATATTTGGAGCTTAATTGGATAATTATTGTCTAATTTTGTCAGAGAACTCACTCACATTATCAAAACCATGCCTTAGAAGGATGCATGTGACCAAAACATGTTAAACTGTGGCATAATTAGAGGTGACAGGTCTGAGTTAACCTTTCCTCCCCTCTCTCTGCCGGGCCACTTGTTTCTCTGGGTCAACTCTGTTATTAGGACTAATCCAGTGCATTTCTGTGGTTTTTTTTTTTTTTAAAGCAATTTCTCAACCTCAGCCCTATTGAATTTGGAACCAGATAAATTTTTTATCATGTTGGGGGTGGGGGGGGCATCCTGTGTGTTGTGTGATTTTAAGCTTAAGCCCTGGGCTCAGCGAGCTGTCTCCTCAGTTGTTACAAACAAGACCATCTCCACGTGTCGCCACACGGTCCCTGGGAGGGCACAATGACTCCCATTTCAAAACCACTTACTTAGAGCAATTGCATGAATGTATCTAATATTTTATGCTGTAAGTAAATTGCAGTAGAATTACCCATTCAGTCCCGTGCAATACATTTAGAAGTTGGAAAGGTTCACGTAGAGCCAGTGTCCTGGCGTCTCAGACGAGTGGCACGGGGACAGTCCTGGGCAGGAACCGGAAGGCGGCAGACAGCACTGGTGTCCTGGTCGTTGGGCCAGCTCCCGCCGTGCGTCCCCTCCTGGTGCTCCCGCTGGTCATAACTTACCCCTTTATGCGCACTCGTGATCTCTTGTCCCAGGACATACGTGTTCGAGGGAGCCGGCTCCAGGACCTGCTTCTAAAAACATTTCAATTTATCAGTAAATTTGCCTCACAGATGTTTGTCGAGCTGGTACTTACATTAAGAATATTGCAGTAAATGTGCCAGCGTTTCAGTGCTCAGTGTTTAACATTTTAGTAGAATATCATATGTACATGCTTTGCATTACTGTGTATTTCAAACTATAAACGTAATACAGAATGATCATCGAAGGAAGTGACATTGCAAATGTCACAACTTCTAGATGAAGTGAAAAACAATCAGTGTCTAAATTCCAGATGATCCATGTGATGAGCAACGTCAGCTGATTTTTAAAAGTTTTCTCTGAATTTTGAAGTTTCTCTTCCTTTGGCGTGAAGGCAGTAACATGGGAAGAAATAATTTCACAGAGTTCATCATCCTAAGGTGTAGAAGCTTAAGACACTTGCTAAAATAGTAACTTCTTTTTTTAGTAGTTGTTTCTTTGTCATTTGGTCAGAGTGCTTACAGCTGTGATATGTAGCCCGTTCCTAAGCGGTTGTCTGCTCGTGGGAACCGTTTTCCTGTGGAAATGAGATTTCCGTCTGCTCTCTTTGGATAAAACCTTTTTTTTTTTTATTCTGGAGAAACTGGAGGCTTGTTCTCCTTGTCTGAATATGAGACAGAGGACTGGACTTTTGTTTCCCCTCTCTGGCTTTTATTGCGGTCATCCTGCCTGGCTGAGATCACTCTAAGGAATACAGCTTGGGCCCTCTGTCCTGCAAAGATTTACTCAGATTTCTGTATCCGGGCTTTTCTTGTCAGGTAGCTTTCACGGAGGATTATTAAAAGAAAATGTTGAGTGTCATTAATAACATTTCCCCAAGTGGCTTTAGACACTGGTGGTTACTGGTAATTGGAAATGAAGCAAGCATGCAATTAAAATGGAACTTTAAATGAATTGTGTATACTGATGCTAGCCTTGGCAGAGAGATTCCAGATTAACAAGAAGACAAACGCGTTATTTATTGCTTCCATTAGCATTTCACAAGTATGCCTGTTTTTGTCAATGATACTTGTTTTGTATAAGGATTTTTTCCACAGTCTCTCAGGAATAGGATTATGTGGAGTTGTGGAGATCTCAAAGGATTGAAACTGAAAAAAAATTTTTTAATGTTTATTTATTTTAGAGAGAACGAGTGGGGGATGGGAGAGAGAGAGAGACAGACAGACAGACAGACACACAGAATCAGAAGGAGGCTCCAGGCTCCGGGCTGTCAGCACAGAGCCCGACACAGGGTTCGAACTCACCAACTGTGAGATCATGACCTCAACCAAAGTCAGACCCTCAACCAACTGAGCCACCCAGGTGCCCCTAGGATTGAAGCTTTTTAATGCACTGATGTCTGTGGTTGTGACAAAGCAGCTAAACACATAGGTAGTAGCGTTTTCCACAATTTACAATTTTAGTAATGATGCAAAGCTAGAATGACATGATTATTCTGAGACATTGTTAGCCACGTTCCACTGAGCAGTTTTATATGGCATGAATGTTTGTTCTCTGTTTCCTGAAGGGTGACGAAGACTTCGTTTGTAAGTAGCTGCCCTTGTGTCCGTGAAAACACGGCGTGGTCCTCAGACATGATGGGACATGTCTCCAGCTGAACGAAATCCCCAGGCGTTCTGAAGAGTGCCATTTCTTGTCTTCAGCTGGGCTTCAGAAGGCGTTGGGTCTAGGTATACTTACGAAATGACTGCTAAACTGAGTTCTGGCTAGTCACCAATGTCTAAAACCAGACAGAGAGCTCTGAAGATAAGGAACTGCACATCCCTTCAGGAAACAAGAGTAACTCTTTAAGGAAGAGTTGAAGTGTAGTGTAGACAAGTTTTTAAACAATTCCATTGCTGTTAGAAACTGGTGTTCTTTTAGAACTGTTATATCAGCAAACTCTGTGCATTCGCTTTGACATCCTCGGGAGGGGTGAACACCAGTGAACTGGGGACACACTCATGTAGGCCTTCTAGAAGCGTCACGGAAGAGCTCGAGTGCTACAGATAAAATACGGGCGCTTGTGTGGCTCGGTTGAGCTTCTGACTCTAGATTCGGCTTAGGTTATTGTCCCAGGACCATGGGATGGAGCCCCACATCAGTCCTGCTTGGGATTGTCTCTGTCTCCCTCTCTCTCTCTGCACCCGCTCCCCATGCTTGCACGGTTTATGTCCCTAAAATAAAAGTAAAGAAATTAAAATTAAGATAACTGAAAAATGAATTCCTATGCAACACCAAAGAATATAAAATCTAAAATATTCTTACAAGAGTAGATTTTTCTTAATAAAAAATAAAACAAGAGACATTGTGAACTCTTTCTTTTTCCATCAAACTCTGTAGCCGTTCTTCCTGCCCCCAGCGTGCCTGAGGTCCCATTCACAGCGCTGTAGAACGTGAGGTTGTACATTGTGATGATTCGATACTCGGATCTCTTGGGAAAGGTGTACCACAATAAGGCAGTTCTTGTAAAGTTTAGGAAGCATCAGGATTTCCCGGAGAATTTGTTACAAGGGATTCCTGGGCTCCTGTCCCAGACATTGTGACTCTAGGTCAAGGGGCAGAGGCTGTGAATTTGCTTTTCTGATAAACTACGAGAGGAGGTTCCAGGTATCGGCCATTGATCACACTTTGTGCAGGTTGCCGTGACAGGTTGTGACTTGGCACGTGGACAACATTTTGGTTTCGTGTGTATATATATTTTTTGATTGGAAAAAAAAGACAATGGATACCTGAAAATTAACTCTATCTTCTTTCTTTCTTTCTTTCTTTCTTTCTTTCTTTCTTTCTTTCCTTCTTTCCTTCTTTCCTTCTTTCCTTCTTTCCTTCTTTCTTTCTTTCTTTCTTTCTTTCTTTCTTTCTTTCTTTCTGTTTATTTTCGATAGAGAGTGAGAGAGAGTGAGGGGCAGAGGGGCAGAGAGAGAGGGGGCCAGAGGATCTGAAGCAGGCTCCGTGCGGTCAGCACACGGCTCCATGTGGGTCTCGAACTCATAAACCATGAGATCATGACCTGAGTTGGAATCAAGAGTCGGGTGCTTAACCAGCTGAGTCCCCCTGACATCCTAGAACTAGATCTTTATTTTAAAACAGAAGGAGAGGTAACTACCAAGGACGGTGATAAAACATGCTCGGTAGATATCCTGAATTCTAGAGTATGTATGTCTAGAATTTAACTGAGAATTTTGATCCTAATTGAAAAACTTATCAATAATGAAATAATAATTATAGATAAAATAATAATGTCCTTATGGTAGCCAGTGGTACACTGACATTTAGATGGCCCACATTTAGCTGCATGACTTGTAATTTTTTTGAGAGAGAGAGAGCACATGTGTGACACGTGAGTCAGGGGAAGGGCAGGGGGACAGAGAACCCCAAGCAGGCTCAGTGCCCATCACAGAGCCCACTGTGGGGCTTAATCTCACAGCCCTGAGATCATGACCTGAGGTGCTATCAAGGGTCAGACACTACTGACCGGCCACCCAGGTGCCCCAGACTACTAATTTTTATTAATGAAAATTCGCTTTAAAACATAAAATTGAGAATCAGATTTCCATTGTATTAATGGAGCATTTTAATTTCAACCATGAGGACTGAGTGTTATCTCTTACTGCTATATGTTTTATGTCCTATATACAATATTATATAGTATTACATATAGTAGTAAATTATATTATACACGTATATGTACTTTATCCCATAATCTTTATATACATTTAGTATGTACTATATACTATTATACTATACATTATTATTATTATTGTTGACGTTATTTATTATGGTGATTGCTGTTGAACAGTGGAGCCTAGATATTATCTTTGATTTGTTTTAATATATATACATGATAGATTTTACACATATATTCAGGCTTTATTTTCTGAAACTCTCATATCAGAGCGTTTATTTAGTATTTTTAGATTGATTTAATATATTCTTAGCATTTACTTCATAAATATTTATGATAGGCATAGTCAGTATATTTTGGTAGAGCTGTTAAACTAGATACATATTAATGCTGGTAGGCCCGTTGAACTAAAGGCATTAGTTAACAATTACATGTTATGTAATATTTAATACAGTGTGACTTCACCCAATCATGTGTAGGGGAATATATAGAAATATAGAAAATAGGCCTGTGTTGACAGTTGAAAAGCAAGTTCATGGGAGAGTTTATGAAAAAACAAAATTCATCTGTGACAACAACCTTTAGAAAACATTTTTTTCTTAAAAAAATTTTTTTAATGTCTTTATTATTTTATTTTGAGAGTCAGAGAGTGAGGAGGGGCAGGGCCAGAGAGAGAGGGAGACGCAGAATCTGAAGCAGGCTCCAGGCCCTGAGCTGTCAGCACAGAGCACGAGGCGGGGCTCGAACCCACGGACGGTGATATCAGGACCTGAGCAGAGGTCGATCGCTTAACCGACTGAGCCCCCCAGGCGCCCCTCTTTTTGTAAAAGACATTCTTGTACGTGATCTCTAGGCCCACTGTGGGGCTCAGACTCACAGCCCCGAGATCGGGAGCAGGGCGCTCCGCCGACCAAGGCTGGCGGGCGCCCCCAGCAATCTGAATACAAAGGCTTCTCATCTAAACTGTTCTGCCTGGGGGTGAGTATCACCGCTTCCTACACGGCCTCTCCAGCCGGGGCAGCTTTGCTCCGCTTGTGTTCTGGGTTCCTGTTGTGTAGGGAGGCCCCTGTTCACACTGCCGTCAGGCAGCACCGAAGCGGCCCGCTCAGGGGCTGGCTCCCCCGGACGAGGCGGCGCCGGTGGGCGCGGAAAAGCGAGGCGCACGGCGTTCCTCCCCTTGGCCTTGTTTCGTGTCACTGTGTTTAT
>NC_043717.1:4886108-4909208 GCF_006229205.1 Suricata suricatta | reverse complement strand
ACGCCCTCCCTCTAGGCAGAAAGCCAGGCCGGGGGCTGGGTGCGGGTGCGCCGTGGACCGCTGTGCGGGGTGGCGGGGGTTCCCGCGAGGAGCGCTCGGTGTGGGAGGGAAGCGGTACGGAAGCGGTTCTCAACTACTAACATGACCGATCTGCGGTCTTCCTGGTCTCACTTTGGTTTTGCTCCGAAAGTTGTCCTCTGTGTTTCGTGACTGGCCGGATACCAGTGATTTGCAGGCTCTTACTGATGTCTGTGTTGCCTTCAGCAGTGCTGTCGGTGACATGTTTGGAAGCACTTTGGAATCGTGCACATGAAAATGCCTCGAGTAATACATCGGACTGGCAGAAAAGGGCAGGTTTTTTAGCCAGTTGCTCCATCAAGACACCGCCAGCCAAGCTAATGATGTGGTGTGAAATCGGATAGAAGCAGGAGCTTCATATGTCTTTCTCCGCAGCCCCTTTCTGGACGGCGATGCTCTGGAGTAGCATAAATCGTGGTCCCTGTCCTGCCTCCAGGGAGCTGATGTATTACCTGTCCATTTCCCCAAAACATTTTGGCTTCTTCAGGGATTCAGTCCAGACTTTTCCAGAAAACATATGCTGACCTGGCACTCAGTTTAATTTATCTGTTATGAGTCACCTATAGGTACACAACTAGTCACCCCCAAGCCTAGTGGCTTAAAACAACACCCATGTATTATCTCATGGGATCTGTGGGGCAGGAGTTTGGACACGACTCTGACACGTTCTTTGCCTCCGGGCCCCGCAACGGCTGTAGCCACGGTGTTCGCTGCGCTCCGTTCTTGTCGGGGCTCAGCTGGTTCTACTGACCTCTCCCAACACACGTTCCCAGACTTACAGTTTCTCTTGCTTTATAAATAGTAGACTTTTGTTTTTACGAGTGATGAACATTGACCTTTCCCATTTTCGTTGTACATAAAGTGACACTTCTATTTTTGGACTGTGACCCTCAGCCCGTGGGCAAGTGCACACTCTGTCCCAGTGCTCCGTCTGCCGTGGCGAGGGCGGGTGCCCGCGGACGGGGCCAGACGCTTGTGGACTTGGCAGTTCTTTTTTTATGTTTCAATTATTTTTAATGTTTTTTATTTACTTTTGAGACAAACAGAGCATGAGTGGGTAGGGTCAGAGAGAGAGGGAGACACAGAGTCGGAAGCAGGCTCCAGGCTCTGAGCTAGCTGTCAGCACAGAGCCCGACGTGGGGCTCGAACCCACAAATGTGAGATCATGACCTGAGCCGAAGTTGGAGGCTTAACCGACTGAGCCCCCCAGGCGCCCCTGGACTTCGCAGTTCTTGTGAGAATTCCTCTCCCTGCCCTCCTCTAAAGGAAGCTAGCCTCATCCTATCACATGTCCTTGGCCTGCAAAATGAGAAAATCAAGAATCCTGAGTGACTTTTTAGGGTTGTTCAGTAGTTTAGTGGCTCGTTGGCACATATTCTCCATAGAATGTAGGCTGTTTCATCCCCTTTAAAAATTGAAAAACTTTCCTCCTGATGACTCTGCTGTGCTCGGTGCATCAAGGGGCCGGAGTCATTTCTGCTTGTTTTCTGGAGTGGACGCCCCTTGGAGTGAGCCCCACAGAGTCACCACAGCCCCTCTGGGGCCATCACCTGTCCGCAGAAGTCAGTGTGTGGGTGTGAGGAGTCATTCCGTCTAAAAAATTAAGATGTATGTTTGAGTTCCCAGGCAAACTATATTTGCATTTCCAAGCATAAATTAGAAACATTGGAATTGAGGCTACTTTTTCTCTATTTTATGCATACTTTGCATTTATGCTCTTTCTTTGGAAGATGCAACTGGAAGTTTTCGTGTTTGTTTTCTTTTTCTTTCTTTTTTTTTTTTTACAGTGCAGTGTTTTTATTGTTCTGTACACATTATATATGTGTATAAAAAACTTGATATACCAACCACACCAGAGGGTCAAACCAACACATTACTCCAAATTCTACCATCCAGAATATCCGTGGTTTCCTACCTCTGCAAAGGACTTAGCACAGCAAACCTAAGACCACTCTCTTAGAAATTCCTAGTTGGGGCGCCTGGCTGGCTCAGTCGGTTAAGCCTCTGACTTCGGCTCAGGTCACGAGATAAGTGTTGAAAAAAGAAATTGCTAGTGAGAAGGTTGGCTCTTGGCTGGCCTGTGGGAACTCGGGTTTGGGGTGGGGTTCTCCCGTCCCCAAACTGGTAAGGGGGGCTCGCTGCCCCTAAACTATTAGTACAAGCAGCGTGGTGGGTGATAGACACCCATTGCCAATGGCAGTCTGGGTGTTTGCTGCGTGCTGGGCAGCCCTGGTGACCGGCCTCGTAAGAAATCTGGGCACGGAGTCTCACCTGGACATCTCTGGTGTCAGCATTTCACAGCGTTTCCTGGTTTCCTGTGGACTTCGCCCTGGCACGTTTTCTCTGTCTCTGATTTTACGGTCGTAAATCAGAGCCCAGCGTAGGACTCTATGCCGAGTCCTGTGAGTCTCCGTAGTGAATTAGAGACCCGAGGGTGGCCTTGGGGGCCCTGATACATTCCACATCAAGGGAACATCTTACCTGGCCTCTCTCTGCTTGCTGCTTTTTAATAAGGCTTGAAGTTTAATACTATTTGAGTTTAACAGAGGAAAAAAGGAATCTTCAAATTTTGGGGAGAAAATGATAAGGGAAAGTATTGTGAGATTAAAAGCATTATTTTAAACAATTTATATTTCCTTTATTTGCTGATGCCCAAAAATTCACTTCAATGCAAGTTACTTATATGTTCTTCATACCATTCCTTTACCTCTCAGTTTTTTTAACATCATTTCATTTTTAGTTTCATTACATGGAATACTCTTCGTTCACCAAAACTCCTAGTTGATTCCATTTCAGTTACATACTTATGTGGATGATAAGGTGATCCAGTCTTTTATGCTAATTTCTTTATACTTGGCTTCTAAATTTGACCAGGTTTTGGAGCGCCCTCCTGGCTCAGTCAGTGGAGAATGTGACTCTTGATCTCGAAGTTGTGAGTTCAAGTCCCACACTGGCTGTACATATTACTTAGAAATAAAATATTTTTGTGGGACACCTGGATGCCTTGCAGTCAGTGAAGCCTCTGACTTTGGTTTAGGTCATGATCCACGGTTCACGGGTTCGAGCCCCGCATCGGGCTCTGTGCTGACAGCTCAGAGCCTGGAGCTGCTTCAGATTCTGTATCTCCCTTTCTCTCTGACCCTGCCCTGCTCATATTCTCTCTCTCTCTCTCTCTCTCCCTCTCCCTCTCCCTCTCCCTCTCCCTCTCCCTCTCCCTCTCCCTCTCCCTCCCTCCCTCCCTCTCTCCCTCCCTCTCAAATAATCACATTAAAAAATAAAGTAAAATCTTTTTAAATATGTGATCATGGGGCTGCTGGGTGACTCAGTTGGTTGAGCATTGACTTTGCCTCAGGTCGTGATCTCACAGCTCATTAGTTAGAGCCCCACATCAGCCTCTTTGCTGATGACTCAGAGCCTAGAGTTTTCTTTAGATTTTGTGTCTCCCTCTCTGTCTCTGCTCCTCCCCTGCTCTCTCTCTCAATATAAAATATAAGAAAATTACAAAAAGAGAAAATGTGATATCTTTTGTTTCTAAAAAGGAGTCAATAGATAACCATTTTCTTTGAAATTGTTCCCAACAAACTTTGCCTACCACCGTACATGAAGTCCATATTGGATTGAGCACACTATTCTCACATAATATATAAGTATATGCATTATTTTCTTTGACTACTGAGTATTGTAGTAGCGCATTTATTCGTGCTTCCTGCTTATCCGTAGAATGGCTGAATTGGGCATTGAATCGATTTGCAACAACGGATCATGGGTGCTATGTTCTCTGAGTTCTTTCTGTCTTTGAGAATCTTTCTGTCACATGTCACAGCTAACAACTTAGCTGATACATATAAAAATATATATATAGTTTATTTTGTTTATTATACAACAGTGCTATATTGGCTTCATGCATTTAATTTTGTAGAGAGAAACTGACTTGGGGACAACCATATTTTCTCCATTATAATCAACCTGCCTTTTTTACCTGGATGCCTGAAAAATTAATTTTTATCATTTTTTTCTTCCAAGTTTGTATTTAAATTCTAGCTAATCAGCATAGAGTGCAGTCCTGGTTCAGGAGTGGAATTCAGTGTCTTATCGTTCACATATAAACCCAGTGCTCTTCCCAACAAGACCTCTCCGTAATGCCCATCCCCCATCTGGTCCATCCCCGCACCCACCTCCCCTCTAGCCACCCTCAGTTTGTTCTCTGTTGTTAAAAAGTCTCTTAAGGTTTTTGCTTCTCTCTCTTGGTCTCTCTCCTTTTACGTTCCCATACAGTCCTCTGCTTTGTTCCCTAAATTCCACGTGTGAGTGAGCACACACGGTATTGGTCTCTCTCTGGCTGACTTATTTCACTTAGCTTTGTACACTGTAGCTCCATCCACATCCTCGCAAGTGGCAAGAGTGTATTCTTTCTGATGTCTGAGTAGTATTCCAT
The DNA here is from genome assembly GCF_006229205.1 of Suricata suricatta. NCBI lineage: Eukaryota > Metazoa > Chordata > Mammalia > Carnivora > Herpestidae > Suricata > Suricata suricatta. The sequence continues at coordinate 4,904,695 of NC_043717.1, read as the reverse complement.
CACATAGATACCACATCTTCTTTATTCATTCATCAGCCAGTGGACACATGGGCTCTTGCCATAGTTTGGCTATTGTTGCTAATGCTGCAAAGTTGTAATTTTCTCCTTGAAGTTCAATAGCACAGACTGTGTTTCAGTGTTGCTGATTTTTATCAATATTCTCAGAAAAAATCCCTCGCCTTTGATTTACATATATGTAATTTACATACATGTGTGTATATGATTTCCACGTGTGCTCCTGTATTAGAACTTGTCTGCACTGTGCTCCCTCTATAGACCTTGATATTTCAAGACTGTTAGAAGCTTCCAGGATACTGTCCTAGGAAAGCAATTTGAGAGCCATGCTCTTTGCTGTCTTGTTCGTTGACCCTGAGGTATGGGGTGATCTTTACATTGGTCCACACTCTTACTTGTTTTGTGATTTCAGATAAATTATAATCTCCCTGAGTTTCTGTTCTGTCATGTGTAAAATGGAGATCACCGTGGCTTTGGGGACGGGGGAGGAGTAAGTGCGACGGGCAGGCAGCCTCCCAGAGACGGAGTCTGGGGTCAAGGTTGCGTTTGTGTATCGGCTGAAGTGGGATAAAGAACCCACCCAGACCCTGGCTTGTGCAAAGGCTGCCACGTTTGATACACGACACAGTTCTGTGGACTTGGAGTAAATCCCAACTCCAATGATCTCTCCGTATCTGAGGCCTCATGTTCACATGGTTTCTAACATATTGAGATAATTTACTGAATTTGATGTTTTTATGGTCTTCATCCCGTGATCACTACACAGAGTACTCTGTTGTGTAGTGCTCTGCATTTTATGCCAAACAGAACAAAGACAATAGTATCTTCTACAAAAGCATCCAAGAACTGTTAACCTACTACTTATTGTTAGTATTTCATCGTATTTTTATCACTGGCCAGGTAAGCTGGGCTTATTAGAATATTGCCTAAATAAGGCACTTAGACACACATTTTAGTTTTTAAGCCAAGAAATGGGATGTAGGAGAGATTTATAAGAATCAGCAATATATCATATTCCATAAAATATTAAGGAATTTCACCTAATCCAGTGCACCAAAGGTATTTTCATTGACTACTACTTTGCTCTAGCCAGCCTGTCTTTGAGTTCATGATGACACCATTAGATAGGAACTACTTTAGAAAAATACATGATCTTTGAAGAGCATTCTGTTCTTAGTTTTGTGTAGGGTAAGGGCAAAAAAACAAAAAAGCAACAAACAAAAATTTGTGACCATGGTAACTAGGATTTTCCCCAGTTTCATATCGGAGCCCATGACTTGACAAAAGATGGTCACTTGTGTGATTTGTGAAATTATTCATATGAATAGTTTTAATTTTGGGAGAGAAGGGGAGTGAGCAAGCGCACACACAGGGGAGGGGCAGAGAGACGGGGAGACAGAGCCCCAAGTCGGCGTGGGGCCATCAGCCCACAGCCTGCTGCGGGGCGCGGACTCACAAGTCGCGGGATCGTGACCTGGCCTGAGGTCAGGAGTCAGATGCTCAACCAGCTGTGCCCCCAGGAGCCCCTCACCGTAAATGTTTTATAAGAGGAGTTGGGGTTACCTTAATTTTACAGAGACAGTTTGCCTTCATAACTGATGGAATTCTACAGAGGAGAATGTAACATTTAGCGCATCCGTCTGCCTTTTCATATGTATTCCTTCACCGTGACGCTGACGGCCGGTGTCCTCACCGTCATGAGGCTGACGTGCAGCTTTCCTAAATTGTTCACCTCCCTCTTGACAAGTGTCCAGTAGTGAACTTGTAATGTCACAAGAAATGGTAGGTGCTTATTGGTCAAGAGTGTCTTCAGCGACCCTGAATGACCTCTGTTCACAGGATTGACACCTGGCCACTGGAGGCCCAGTTCACACCTTTTCTTTGCCTTGAGTGCTAATATTCACACATCATTTTCACTGACTTGCACTCGTTCGACTTGTACGTTCTCCGTGAGCTGCGTTGAAAGGCAGAGTGCTAGACCTGCATCCATTCTCTGGTTTACATCCAGAACATGAATCGTTTTTCAACGTAATCCCAGATAGTTGATAGAGGACATTAAAATCTGCCTCTAATAAACAATGGAACCGCTAACTCCCAGTCCTCTGTGAGATGCTTGTACCAAATTCAGGTATTTGTAAGGTGAGCCTCAAAACTTTGTTTTCTGTCTCATAAGTGCCCGCACGGCCACATTCCCCACGCCGATCTCGGCGCCGAACCCGGCAGGAGCCTGTTGGAAACCTGCGAGGGTCCCACCGCGGAGCAGGCAGAGCGGCTTTCTGCCTGCGGATCTTAAGACGTGTTTGTCGGAGTGACAGAAGAATCTGGAAACGTTCAACAGTGAGCATGTAGCATGGGAAAAGAAAAGAGACACCAATTACCCCACTCTATTGAGTCCCCGTTGGGGCCATAATGGGGCCGCGTCCTTTGTGCGCGCCGTCTCATGTAATATTCATAACGTTATTTGTATTATTTCAGGCTCATGTCCCCGTCGAGAAAGCTCCAGTGCAGAGATGAACTTTCTTAGTTCCCACATTTGTCTCCACGGTTCTCCAAACACGCACACACAACAAGTCACCGTTTCGAATCCATACCAAGAAGGAGAAACATTGCATAACTGTGCCGAATGCCTCTCAGGGCCGCCAGGAGCTCAAAACGAGTCTGCTAATTGTCATTGTTCTTGTTATAGTACATTCGTTGGCAACAACTGTTTCGGACCGGGCGGCCACTGTTGTGGATCTGTTTGTAATTCTGCCCCATTCGCTCTGTCAGTAAATGATTAAGGCGAGGAGATTCTGTCTCTGATGGGAAAGTCCCTCCCCGGTCCCGGGGCGATCATGAGAATCCCGTGGGCAGAGAGCCCCCCTCTGCTATCTGAACCTCGAGTCGGGCCCTGTCACCACATGTGACGATGAAGGGGACAACACGAGCCAGCCACGGTGGGGCCCGAGTCAGGGACACTTCCCACGTAGCGAGCAGCCGACGTTTGCCAGATCTAAGGACACGACTTCCACTTGGCAACTTCAGCCCATGGGGGCATTTATGTTGGCAACTAAGCATTTTCTTTCAGTGCACGTAGTGTGTACATTCTGCAGAAAGAGAAAGCGGCCAGCCCTTCGTCATTGTCATGGGTCCTTTACAGCCTTCCTTGATTCCAAACTGGGCTGAAATTTAGAAATTCAAAAGCCGGTGAATCAAGCACATCTAGCAGCTCACGGGAAAATGGACTGTGAAACTGAGTCCGACAGAAAAGACTTGAGAACTGACGAGACTGTCAGTAATGCACATTGAACAAAAAATGAACTAGCGACAAATTTGTGGTCCTTCCGTACTGAAGTCATGGCCTCTCTTCTAAGTTTTATCTGGAAAGTTCTTCAGTTGAGACACTGTTTTGACTAATACTTGATAGTTGATCCGACATCCATGATTGGAACGTAAACTTTGGGCTTAAACTTTTTCTTGCTAGCGGTTCCAGTTTTCCAACTTTCGTCAGAGTCTGAACTCTTCCGTCCTGTTTAAGGGTCACACGGCTTTGACGCGTCAAAGCACGTTACATTCACACCGTCAGAAAGAGCAGGTGTCTGTGACGGACCACGGGGGCTGACACGGCACGTGTCCTCACACATGCTCACATTTCTTGCCCGTAGGTAGGTTTCTGTTTAGCTGTGGCAAAATAGACCTAATGTAGCACTTACCATCATAACTTGTATGCAGACTTTTAAAAAATTATATTTGGAGACCGAGGAACGGGGAAAGAGCAGGAGCAGGGGAAGGGCAGAGGGACAGGGAGGGGAAGAGGGCCAGGCAGGCCCCATGCCAAGTGCAGAGCCCGACGCAGGGCTCAGTCCCACAAACCGTGCGATCGTGGCCTGATCCACAATCAGGAGCCACACGCTGAACGGCCGGAGCCAGCCGGGCGCCCCGTGGGCAGCACGTCGGCGCAGCCTCGGGGCGGGGCGTCCCGGTTCTGGGGATGGGCCCTCGGGCGGAGTGACCAGGTTTGGGGTTTTCCGGGACATTTCCGGTCCCCACTGACACGAGACATAAACCCGTTCCCGTCAGCCCTCAATTTGGAAACACGGTGGACACGTTCTTTCCTCCTCCACGGTCCTCAAGCCAGGGACGGCGATGATGGCGACGTAGTTTCTCCCCCTCCCCCTCCCTGACGCCTGCGCACAGGACATACTCTCTGGAATGGTCCTCGTCACCCACTGGCCTGCCTGCGAGCGTCCCTGGGGGTCGCTGGCTGAGGAGGGGGCAGACCCTGTCACCAGTGAGGAGCAGCGGGCCGCGTGCCGGCAGGTGTCAGCCGCCGTCGACACAGGGTGGAGAGCCCGGGCAGCATCCGGGACCACGGCAGGTCTTACCAGGCAGTGGCTGGCACAGTCAGGCGATGGCCAGGTGTTGCCAGGTCGCGGGGGCCCTGCGCGGTCATCGGCGAGGACGTGTTACTCATCCGGCGGCAGGTGTTCCCGGGTGCGGTTCAGGTGCCCCAGGTGCCAGCAGTCACCGTCCTGGCTTGTCAGCTGCTCGCACGGCACCCCGGTGTGTGCTCTCCGGCGCCACCACATGCATTTGTTGTGTCACTGACTCTGATCGGACCTCGAACGGCCAACAGCGAGCCTTCCTCAAAGTCCCCTCCTTCCGGGAGCAGGGCTCCGGGTGGGGCCACCCTCAGACGCGTTGGCACTGCTGAGGGCAGACTCAGCAGAGGTCACACCCGTGCAGGCGAACACTCGGCGCACAATGGGGCCGCCTCCAGGCAGGCCTCCCGGCTGGCGCCTGCAATTCTCTGCGTGTCCCCAGCGCGCCAGCTCGTGGGGCTCTGCCGTCCCCACCGCCGGGGAGCCTGGCTCACCACACCTTCCCTAGCAATAACACGGCGCCCTCGCAAAGGGGATGGCCGGGGGGGGGGGGTGGCTCGGGATCGTGCCTGGCTGGACGGGTGTGTCGCAGGTGGAAATGGGGGTAGGGGACTGTTTAGAATTAGGGTGGTTCTCGGCCACGAGCCGTCACAGCAGGAGGGTACACACACAGTTAGGGTCGCCATCATCCATCGGGCCGAAGCCTGAGGTCATTCCCCTCCGTGTCCCTGGGGGCGGGGCTGCCCTTAGGACCCTCAGCAGCCACTTGAGCAGCAGGAAGAAGCTCCTCTCCTCTGTTCTAGCGCTCGCTGAAGGCGGTCCTGGACCGTTTTTCCCAAGGAACAAGAAGCATTGGATAAGTGACGCTTTCCGTTACACTGTTTCCGTAACATGACTCTCTGAATAAGGCAAGGAATACCTGTTCTCTCCAGTGTGTCATGGATCGTGGGCTCCACGGAAATGCCGTCCGCTAAACGCTGTTCAGAACCTGCGGCCCGGGTAACCACCGGTCACCTTCTCTTCCCTCGGAGTTTGTTGACAACTCGGTGTGGACGACAGGCCCCGTGCCCACATTAACTCTAGAAGCTGGATATTATGAAAGTATGTTCAATTACGGAGACTTAGAGCACTGTTTGATCAGCTGTCACTAAATGTGTTAGCTGATGTGGGAATCGGGAAGTTTCCGCAGGGCTACAGTAACACACTTTGATTAGTATTGACCATGTGAAAACTAAATGACTCATTAGAGAGTGAAAATCGGTGAGGGCCCCTCAAACGGTTCTAACGCCCTTTGTGAACATTTGTCACTAGTGATTTGACAACCGCCTTTAACTCACAACATAGTACTTTGTGAACGTGCGTCTGTCTGCTGCATGTTTATCTGTAAAGGTACATTTCAAGGGTCAGATTCCTTTGAGAAATTAACATCCAACAATAGGTCGGGAGGGAGGAAAGAAAACAAATACGTTTCCTTTGTAAGATGTGCCAGGGAAGTTTTGACCAAGTAAGAATTCCTACCTTTCTTTCTGATGCCTTGGGAATCCAGCATCCTGGGTCTTTCGTAAGAGGACTTCTCTTTTAGGGGCGCCCGGCTGGCTCCGTCGGAGCGTGCGACTCTGGACCTTGGGGTTGAAGTTCGAACCCCATGTTGAGAGCAGAGATCACTTACGAATTTTAAATCTTTTAAACAAAATAAGAGAATGTTTCCTCTTCTCTCTTGAGCCCCTGTTCTCCAAGAAGAACTACGAGTGCCTGATGAGCTGTGAGTTCCTCAAGTCCGTCCTGGCGGTGAGGCAGGGCGACTGCCCGGCCCCCGAGAGGGCCAGCGGCTTTGCCGCCGCGTGCGTGGAGAGCTGTGAGGCCGACGGCGAGTGCTCCGGGGTGAAGAAATGCTGCCCCAACGGCTGCGGACACACCTGCCAGGTGCCCAAGACGCTGTACAAAGGTAACGAGCCGAGCCCGCCGCGAAGGGGCCTCCCAGACCCGCAGCGGGGGGTCTGCCTGGGGCAGGGTGTCCGTCCAAGATGGCACCGCGGGCGGGGGGCACCCGGGTGACTCGGTCCGTTTGGCATCGGCCTCTTTCTTGGTTTGGGCTCTGGTCCTGATCTCACCGTTGATGAGTTCAAGTCCCACGTCCCTCTCTGTGCAGACAGCCCGCAGCCTGCTGGGGATTCTCTCTCCGTCTCTCTCTGCCCTCCCGCACTCGCTTACTCTCTCTTTCTCAAAAACACCAAAACCCAAAACAAAGATGGCACTATTGTAAGAGAAGGAACACAGTAAGAAAATGCACTTTGTGCTGCATATAGACATCTGAAAATCGTACTGGATCCCATAGATCTTTCCCAGTGAGCACGTTCTGGGGCCGCAAATCATCCTTATGAAATTTATCACCTTGGGAGGGCAGCATCACTTCGGGAACGGTCTTGGATGTTTCTCCAGCAAGAACAAATCAATTCAGCTGCCCTGGGTACATTGGAGTCAACAGATTTAAATCCTTGGAAAAGAGGCGAGGGGCGGGGCACCCTTGAAAAACGCATAGTAAACGCACCAGCATTGTGGACATCCTATTGGCATAATCCACAAACACAAGCGTCATTGTGTGGACTTTCAATATTTTGATTCGTGTCTGGAGAAGGTAGGTGTGGAGGTAGCTCTCTTCCAGGGACGTGCAGTCAGCTTATCAGACAATTTCGCAGACCTACCCGCTCACGTTCAGAGACGGCTTTGAGAGCCCTTGACTCCTCGATGCTAAGTGTCACTCACCTCTCCTGGTAAATGTCACTGAGTTCTTTTATTCCGAACCGAGTCTGGTTTTTATGTACCATCTTGGATACCGTCAGAGTATCCTAGGAGACTAAATTTTGCTGCTTTTTTGGGTCTCCTGTGAAGAGGAAAACAGAATTAATCACTAGGCATTATTCATTATAAGTGGAATAATGTCTGGTTCTCCGCTCTTTCACACCAAATATATATTATTTCCAAACACAGGTCACTTATTTCTAAACTGCACGAAACCGTATCAGCAGCCGTGAGTGTATGGGAGGCCGAGCCAGCCCGCTAGCTGCCGTCGGAAGGCCGTCTCGGGTGGCGTCCCCGCCCCGAGTCCTCCGGCCACACTTGGCACCACGCTCACCTCAAATCTGTGTAATCCACCCGTATTCCTCCTCCTCGCTGCCACCCCACTGCCTCCCCCCGCGTTTTTTTGCATAGGATCTTCGGAACCCTGGGATAAATATTCTGTCTCAGCCTCAAAATGATCGCCACTTTCCCCTTCTTACTGGGTGACGTTTCTTTAATAGATGTAAAGTTTTATTGTTTTCATGCCTCTCATTATAAACTACATACAATCACTTTTGTAAAACCGAACACCACTTAATTTTTCTCGTCTGTTATTATGAACCCTCTGTTGTTACAGGTCATTTACTATTTCAGTGTCAGCATTTACCACAGCAGTAGGACGCTTTTGTAATGGTTGTTGAAAACCCACTTGTAAACTTCTTAGTGTTTAGTAGAGTGCTTTAAAGAGGCAGCATACGTGAAAGGATGCTTTTTATTTTAAAAGCATTGAAGACTCCGTATGAATTTCAGACATGCCTGATTTGCCAGAGCTGGAGCTGCTTCGGGTTTTGTCTCCTGCTCTCTCCACCCCTCCCCTGCTTGCTCTCCGTCTCCGTCTCTCTCTCAAAAATAAACAAACGTTAATTTTTTTTTAAATTTCAACCTAAGCTTAACTAAATGCGATAGACTTTTTAAAAAAGTCTCTCTCCTACTATAACGTAGCTCTAAACTTGGCTGCTTCCGGAGACAGGCAGCGCATTGAGAACTAATCAGAACTAGAATGAGCGGACTCTGGACCTGATGGGGATGTGCCCAGTGAGTCCAGGATCGGATTCCTATTACTTTGACCAGACAGAGCAGCAGTAGACGTTTGCCCCGGGCTCCCCTGGGGGCCCCCTCCGCTGGGTGTGGAGGAGCAGCCCCCTGCCCCCCTCGCCTGCCCCGCTGCAGGCACAAGTGGACCCTCTGCTCTCCGCTCAGGCTAGCTCTGTGCCGCCTCCTTCCTGAGGAACCGGGTGCCCGTCCCTGGGCGGCACGGGCTGGCCCTGCCCTCGGTCCGCAGGTGCTGACGCTGAGCTTGCAAGTGTTTCTCAGGCGACTTGGTATTTGGCGGCGGGAATACATCCGCCCTGCAGTTCCCAGATGGGCCGGGTCTCCTGCTGTTTGCACGGGGAGGCCAGCCAGCTACCAGGCGGGCCCTGGATCACTCTCTCCTTACAGCAGAGGTCAGTTAAAAGATGGGTCAATATCAGAGACATTTTAAAATGTCTTTAACGTTTATTTATCTCTGAGACAGAAAGACCAGAGAGAACAAGCGAGTGCAAGTGGAGGAGGGGCAGAGAGAGAGGGAGACCCAGAATCCGAAGCAGGCTCCAGGCTCTGAGCTGTCAGCACACACCCTGATGCGGGGCTCGAACCCACGAACCGTGAGATCGTGACCTGAGCCGAAGTCGGGCGCCCCTCAGTACCAAGCGTGTCAGTCGAGTGAAAGCACGGATTTGTCTGTTGTCGGGGAGCAGCACCAGGTCCTCACCAGAGTGCTCATGTGCACGGCGCTCACTTGTGGACACACAATCCTCTCAACTCTTGCAGTAAAGTGATACGTACGGGCCTCGGCCCTGTTTTTCTTTCAGTAAAGCTCACTGGGTTAGTTAACACTTTTAAAAATACAGAAACACACACAAACGTTCCATCTGGCCTCCTGTGTTTGGGGTAGGGAAGAGAGGACATACCAGAAGCTAGAAAGCTTCCAGACCTTGCGATGCTGCAAACTTGGGCTCTTAAAAACAACGCCTGGGCACCTGGGTGGCTCCGTGGGTTAAGCACCCAGCTTCCGGCTTTGGCTCAGGTCATGATCTCACGGTTCGTGGGTTCGAGCCCCGTGTCAGCTCAGAGCCTGGAGCTGTTTCAGATTCTGTATCTCCCTCTCTCTCTGCCCCTCCCTGGCTCACATTCTGTCTCTCTCTGCCTCTCAAATATAAATAAACATTAAAAAATTTAAAAATACATGTTTTGAAAAGATGTTCAACAAAACGCATTATATGTGAGCATGTAATTTGGCTGATGCTGTAAGAAGTGTCCTAAGCCGATGCGTGTGCAGAAGTTGACCTTAGAGACTGGCGTTATGATTTAACACAGAGCTGTCCCTTCACCCTTCAAGCCCTCCGCATAACATGGTCAGCCGCACCCCGAGATGCTTGTAAATGTTGATGCCGGTAAATGGCACCCGCGTGGCCCGTGCGCTGTGGTGCAAACCGGACACGATGGTCGTGGGAAAATGAAAAGGCTGATTCTCCGCAGGTGAAACATCCACCCCTGCGCATCGGGGCACTTGTGAACTGCCCCCTGTCCAGTTTTAGGTCTGATTTCCAGCTGACCCACTCTCCCCAATCCAGAAGGTGACACGATTTCTTATTTTACTGCCCAAACGAGTGCTTCCGACTCGCAGCTCTGGCACTAGGTTTGGGTAGGGAAGGAAAAAAGCTGGAATTGTCCAATTGTAAAGACGGAGATCAATTTGTGTGGGTCTCCGTGATCGCTGTTTCCCCTTTACCGTGCGCAAACCGACACTAATCCTGTATCGCTTTGTTTCCAGAAAGATCTGATGATGGTGTTGACTTAATATTTCCACTCAGATTCCCTGAATACTGATTAGCTCTGTGAGAGATAATGAGTGGTGGCTAATTATTGAATCATTGGAACACAGTATCTTGCTACATTTTCATAACATTTAGACTCATAACAAACATTTCACAGGAGTAATCAGATCTCGTGATTTGCAACCGCTGACCATGATCATTGAGTTTCCTGTCATTCTGTTTGCAGAGTTTTTACACCAATGGATTTCACTAAAATCCTTGTCACACTTTAAAGAAAATGCACCTGCAATGTCCCATATGGTGGGATGCTATTACAACATTTTTGACAGAACAGTGGAGATTTCAGGGGACGAGGCTGTTCAAAAGTGAAGAAGAAAAATTCTAGTCATTTTCACAATCAAGAGCGCGAGGAGAAGACACGCATTCTACACCTCTGGTTACACAGCCCGGATGCCGGCTGAGCCGCCTAGGACGGCTGCGAAGGGCTGGCTATGGGGCCGGGGGTCTCGGGGGCGGGGCGAACCGCATCTGCACACAATTACCGCCGAGTGTGGAGTTCCTTCCAATCAAGGGAGCCAGCTGACCCTAATGCAAAGCAGATGGGCCGTTTCTCAGCATGCAAATCGCAAGTCTGTTGTACGTAATAATTAAAGAGATTGTTAAGTGAAGAGATGTGAACTGACATCGTTCTGATGCTAATTATGTTCGATTAAGGCTCTTGGTAGTTGAATGATATTTAAGATTAAAACCTTCTAGCAAGGGGATTCTGAGGCGTTTGTGGCTGCCGAGTTCAGATGACCGCAGCGGCTGCAGTACTTGGTGGCGCGGCGTTGGCGCTGGAGGATTGGACACAGGAGAGCCGAGGGGAAGCCGAGGGGAGGCTGCTTTACTGAGCACAAAGACACCGCGTGAATCCAGAACTGTCCTCAGAGGTCACCCCCGTTCACACCTCTGCACACAACCCCCCACGGAAAGTGTGTCCAGTACCCGTCATACAGTCGTGTTGTTGGGATTGGGTTTTCGTCACTCTGAACCAGCTTTGGTAGGCTTTTTCTTGATCTGAAACTTCAGAGAGGTACTTTGGGATTAAAACTCAGCAGCAATTAGCTTTTAGATTTTCAGGAATTGTTAGGGATTTTTTTTTTTAACTGGGAAAGTTATGTCAGTGGAATAAGACAGTTCCATCTTGTAAATGTACTAATGTAGTTTGTTTTGTGACTGTTTAGTATTTACTTTTTTACTTTTTATTAAAAAATTTTTTTTAAATGTTTTTTATTTTTGAGAGACAGAGACATCGTGAGCAGGGGAGGGGCAGAGAGAGGGACATGCAGAATCCAAAGCAGGCTCCAGGCTCTGAGCTGTCAGCACAGAGCCCAATGCGGGGCTTGAACCCACGAACCCTGAGATCATGACCTGAGCCCAAGCCAGATGCTTAACCGACTGAGCCAGCCAGGTGCCCCTAGCATTTTTAAAAACTTTTTTTAAAACTAGTACTTTTAAAAACATAAGTATAAGCAAATACCTGTCTCCGTTTTCTCCCTTCTGCTAGGCGAGTGCCCTCGAGCAGGGAGGGGCTGTTCATTGGTGCCCAGGTTGTGTTTCTGTGTCCTCTTGTGCCGGCAGAGGGGGTGAGGCTGTTCCTCCAGCACACGCATACTGAGCATGCGCTGTTGCAGAGTGTGCGCCCCCCTGAGCTCCAATGCGGGTGGGAAGGAAGGAGGCTGCTTCTCCCGGGCTGGGGCTGTCGCTGAGTGGAGAAGGTGGACGTCGTCAAATGAGCTCGCTGGAGTAAGAGGCAGGGAAATGCACATGTTGACAGTTACAGGCTAGGCTTGGGAGAGAGCAGAAGAATGGGACCTTTATTTCCAGCTGGAGCTGTAGGGTCGGAGCTCTGAGGGGCGGCATTCAGACGGAGTCTGGGAGCATTCACGTGTCCGTCGTGAGAACATAGGGAAGACATTTGAGACTGAAAAAATATGTATGAGCAGGTCGTGGTAGTAGGAAGGACCTGGAGGCGTGTTTCTAGGAACTCTGGGTGGCAAGGTAGGTTGTGTGACCGTATGTAAAGTATAGTCGCTGGTAGTAGATGATAAAGATGGATGCCGTTCGTGATGTCGAGCAGTTTCTCTTCCGTTCCACAGGATACAAGATGTGATTGGATAGTCTGAGAGGGTGGAGGGCACAGTCTGCCCTGTACTCGAGGAGAATCGTTGCCACAGAAAACCGTGAAGAGGGAATTACGAAGATGGTCTTACGGGGACATGGGAAGGGTCGCTACTGGGAAGGTCCGGACAGGAGATGGAGGGCCTAAGAAAGGGTGGTCGCCATGGAGACCAGATGATTTGGGAATTCCTGAAATTATTTATAGTCTGCAATCAGGCCACAACGTGTTGACAGGTCCAAGAGCAAGTCGAGAGGTCCCTTAGTTGATCCCAAAGCACAGAGTTGCGATGCAGGGACCACTGCGGGTGGGGACCTCCCGAGGAGGGGCTTGTGAGTTGGGACTTGTGGGGAGAAATCCACCTGGCAGGCCGGTGGACGGCGGGGCCCGCAGCCCCAGACCTGGGTGCGGACTTGACAGTCGCTTCCTGAGCAGAAATACTCCAGGCCTGAAAGTGAACGTGTTCCCAGCGTAAGGTTGTGCACCCAGAACACAAGTTTACGACCTGCACCTGCATAAACCCGCAGAACAGATGAGTTCCACCCAGACCAGCATCGTCAAGGACATTCCAATCAGAACCTTTAAGGGATGCACAGAGATATGAAAAGTGCCTCTCTTCTCTACTTTTCTAAGTGGCTCTTCCTAATTCCAAATGTGGGAAGAAGCAGAAAACTCACAGAGAAACATGAGATTAGGCCGTTGCTCTAGGCAACGTCATCTTCCTGAGACTCAACTACTTGATGTTCAAAATGGAGATGATTAACCCTTCACCCGCATCACGGGACCACAGTATCACTTGAGACCGTTGTAGTAGAGGTCAGGGCACTCCAGACGGAGGCTGCAGTGGGCACAGGGAGTGTTTTCTAGAGTGTTTTGTATAACTCATTGAACTTTGACCAGATACATTTGGGGCTATTTAAAAAATATCCAACTCCACCCACCTCAATGTTTAAGGACTTTCAAATGTTCTCAAACAAGACTTAGCGTGAATTCAGATCATCGTGAAATCAGAGTTGATAGGCAGTAAAGCCACTAACAGGCATTAGATACGATCTATATTTTGTATTTGCACATGTTTTAATTTCCTCTCTGTTTAAAATGAAGAGGTGGAAAAAGTATCTTATCAAATAATGTTTTCAGATGAATTGTCACTGTGTTAGGCTAATGCTCATTCTCAAGAGAAAATGGCATTGATTGCATCTGATGTTCTAGATTCCCATGGCGTTGAGCCTCGTGGTGGCATGGACTGTGCCTAATCCAGTCAGTTTTACCCATCCTACGAGTATGTAACTTTATTTTAACCCGCACCCTCTGCCCTTTCCATGGCGACTATGATTTGGAGCTGTGGTTCTTAAATCTGTCTGTCCCCAGACCACTTGCATGCACCATGGAGGGGGGCGGGGGGGGAATGAAATCAGAATGATGAACTACTTTAAAATGAGCCACCTGTGAGGGACTTTTGGAGCAAGGCGGTCACTCGTGCCAAAACCAAACATTATAAATTCATCATTTTCCAATTTTAAGCTGTAAGTCTTTAGGAGGGATCCCAGCAATCACTTGGGGAAATCAAAGGAAACATGCTTTGGAAATCATTCTTGTAAAGCTTGACTGCATGAGAGCATTTACCCTTAAAATTTTTTCCTTTAAAGGCAACTTTCTGAGATGGAAAGGCAAGTAGACGGGGGACCACATTATAGTGACCTTCGGCTGTATCAGTAGCAACAGAGCATGTTAATTTAGAACAGTGTCTTCAAACTCTTCACGCCCCTCGCCTCCTGTGAATTCCTTGCTAACTTCACGTGACGCCCCCCGGTAACATGGGTTATTCAGACGAAGGCACATAAAGGAAGTTGTTCTCAAGATGACTGGGGTGAAAAATGCTTTTTCAGAATCAGGAACCAATTTGAAAGCCCTGCTGGGGAGAAGCCACTTTTCTGGAAGGAAGTGAGGGTCCGTTGTCCTCACATGAGATGTGTCTTTCCCAAAGCTTTCCTCCCTCAGCGTTGCCTCCGATCACTTTAATTGCCATGGTCCTGTTTCAGGTGTCCCCCTGAAGCCCAGAAAAGAGTTACGATTCACAGAACTGCAGTCCGGCCAGCTGGAGATTCGGTGGTCCTCGAAGTTCAATATTTCCATTGAGCCCGTGATCTATGTGGTACAAAGAAGGTGGAATTATGGGATCCATCCCAGTGAGGACGACGCCACGCACTGGCAGACGGTGGCCCAGGTCAGTGCTGCCTACGCGCCCCCCCCCCCCCCCCCCCCCCCCCCCCCCCCCCCCCCCCCCCCCCCCCCCCCCCCCCCCCCCCCCCCGCCTTGAGGTAATGCCCCCACATTCCTGCAGATAGGCGTTAACTTGCCGGGGCGCCTGGGTGGCTCCGTCCGTTAAGTGTCCAACTTCAGCTCAGGTCATGATCTCACAGTTGACGTGTTCAAGCCCCACATTGCGCTCTGTGCTGACAGCTCAGAGCCTGGAGCCTGCCTAGGATTCTGTGTCTCCCTCTCCCTCTCTGCCCCTCCCCTGCTGGTTCTCTTCCTCTCTCTCACTCAAAAATAAATAAACGTTAAAAAAAGAAAATTATCTTGCTCTGCCCCAGCCAGAGTAGCCTCACTGCCAAAATACCTCACTCAGCGCGGACACAATCGCATGCGTGCCTACAGAAGCCAGGATGAGTCCGCAGATAAAACCCAGCACCACCAGCAACTTGCCGATTGGCTTGCTTTGCTCAGAATACATGTGCGGCAGAGATAATTCTCTACTCTGAGTGTTCACGTTTACTTCCTCCAAGAGCTGCCTTTCCTTGAGATAAACTTAACACCAGTCAGAGTCAGAGAAACGTGACACGGTCAGGACTAGATCCCAAGCCTGCCTTCTTCAAAAGGCCTTGCGGAGCGTGGAGTAAGATTCCCATCGCGAAGTCCTTAGTAGGAAGTGGCCATCAGCTCCTAAATCTTTGCTAAGTGCTTCCTTTGTCCCGCTCAGCTTGCACACGGATCACCCCCCGGGACAGGGGACACTTGGAGGTGATCTTTACCCAACCCGCTTCCTGTTCTTTCTCGCTGATGAGAAAAGCAAAATATTTTCTTTCTTTTCAAGAGCTGCTAAACGGGCTGCCAGCTGCCAGACACCTACACGGGTCTAGAAAACTAACAGATTCTCAGGGTGGACCTGCCTCGGGCCCTCAGCAGCTGAACCCCCTCCCCCACATGGGTCTGGAGGTGCAGACCTGACCTTTGGCGGATCGGGGAGCTTTTCTCCAAGGACTCGATTCTTGTCCTTGTTTTCAGTAGATTCAAAATCCGTGTCGAGGTACACGTGTTTGGAGGAGGAATTTGGTTCTTTCCTAACAGCCGTATCAGTAAGAGGATAAACACTGAGATAATTTAGAGACCCCGGAAATAAACGAGCAATTTGATGTGCAGGGAACAGATGAGCGGGGGACACGCCTGCTCAGAAGATTTGGTAATCCTGTTTCATACATCTGTTCTTAAAAGATTTTTGTTGCTTTATAAAACATAAAGATGTTTGGCATACAGCCGGCAGTCTATGATTTACGTAGTATGTTTCCTTAATGGGGCCGTCTCCCTTGTAAATTTTCCAAATTACTTAAAGATTTGTGAAAGTAATGGACAATGAGATCAGGTCTTTTATTCCTTCTTGTTTTGGAGAGAGGAAAGATCTTGAAGAATAATGATAACAATATACTTTATTTTATATAAAGTTTTATATTACAATTATATAAATTATATACAATTAATTATATATAATTAATATATTATAACTATATAATTCCTAACAGCCGTATAATATATTGTAACTATATAATATATTAATAATGTAATTAACTTTTAGTATTATTATTATTAACTAGTTCCCTTCATTCTTTGTCTTCCTTCCATCCTGTCTTCTTTGTCTGCTAAATGCTTGGGGATCATGCTGACTTCAGTTTTTTAAAGTAAAGGTTAAAAGTAAATGTGGACGTCCATGAAAGGGTCACCTCGTATTCTGTCAAATGAGGTACAAAGCCACACGTGAGAGGCGATAGCCTTCCCTTGGTCTCAGACGTGTTTGTCTTCTCGTAGGTACTGAGGTATCTAAGAGTGACATCCTTGGGAAGAAGTTACCGTGGTCCCGGGCTCCGGGGGGTTCAGTCCAGTCCCACCCGCCCACCTCCAGGTGTTGAGCGCATGTTGAGTTTGGCGCTGGGTGTCAGTGGGGCCCCGCAGGTGGTCGCCGGGCCCTTGGAACTGGCGCAGAGGTGCGCGGGCCCCTGCAGAGCGTCCGGGAACGCAGGAGCGGTCCCCCCCGCAGCCTGACGAGGTGGGAGGGGGGAGCTGAGGTCCTGCGGCCCCAGCGGGAGAGCAGGCCAGCCAGGCACCGTCACCAGCGTCCACGTTGCTGCCTGCGTTTTACTGGACAGAGAGGTCTCAACACTCCTCACCCTTGAGCAGTGCGACCGGGTCCTTGCGGGATTTACTCCAATCGTGAAGAAAGGCTGGGGTCGCAGTGTCCTTCCAGAAAGCGTTAGTGCTCTTTAAAGCAAGGGAGGCCACGTCCCACTCCCCAGATCCCACTTGGCAGGCCAGTTAAAGAGGCGTTTTCCTTCTATAATCGGAAGATGATTTCATTTTCTTGCCTATAATGTAAAGATTAGCTCATGTATTTATTCACTCCGATGTATAATTTGGGACTAAAACCCTCATGAGTTTAATGCTGTATTTAGTCTCCAGACTTAAGCAGCTCAGGCGTGTTCATATGGTTTTGACGCCAGAGATCTTTAACTCTTTGGGGCAAAATACCTGTGAATGGAATTGAACACTTGCCACGTCCTAGGAATTCCTTGGCCGCTGACGCTCTTCTCCTAACTGCGCACCATCCGCACAAGGCCACGGGGAGGCCAGGGCAGCGTGGCGTTGGCTGCTGTGCGTTTCAGACACACCTGGTTGGCCGGTCTGGGTAAAAGGGTTCTCTGTGTCGCTGCTCTCTCCCCGCAGACCACAGATGAGCGGGTCCAGCTGACGGACATACGACCTGGCAGATGGTACCAGTTCCGAGTGGCAGGGGTCAATGTCCACGGGACCCGAGGCTTCACCGCCCCCAGCAAGCACTTCCGCTCCTCCAAAGGTCAGTCTTGCTCTCCAGTCCCCCCGCCCCCGCCCCTGGGCATACCTGGGACGCAGGTTCATCGTGTCCCGCGTTCATGTTCCCGGCTCATCAGCTGCTGGCTTTGCTGCTCTTGGCGAAAGGGACCCGATGTGTTTGAAGGCCGCCTGGGAATGCGTGATGAAGACCGTCATTCGGCGTTTTACCAAACACCCCACCAGACAGTCCGGCGGGGTTTTCTCAGCTCAGAAGTGTGCCTTTCCATCCTCAACTTGGGATTGTCTGCGCCTCGCGAAATTCTGTGTGTCTTCATTGCCTCAACGCGTGGAGGGGAGGGTTCGGTTTGAGCTACTCTGGATGGTGTGGCTTTTCCTGAAACGACTGTTGTATTGTGAATTAGCCTGCTTTGTTTTGTAACATCCAAAATTGAAACCCCGAGCCACCTGAGTCATTGCCGGAGTTTTGCTCAGGTCTAACTTCATGGCTGCTGGAAAGCATCCAGTGAATGCTAACGACGTGACGTTTGTGGGTAGTTAGGCCTCTGGTACTTGCAGGCACCCGGGTTAGATACGAGTGGTCCCTGTGTGCCTACTTCCCCAACTGTGTTCACAGAGCTGGGTACCTCCAGGGTTGACCAGACTCCGGTTACAAAGTCCTATCTCACGGGGCTGGATGCTGCGTCACCTAACCAAGAGCTGTCTTCTCACATGCAAGCTAGTTAGATGTCTTTTAAATAAAACGCTTTGTGACGTTAATGCATCATGTAAGGCGTATGGCATCAGGCATACGCATGTCGTGGGGAGGTTTGCAGTGGCTGCCCTGACTTGCGATTTCTGTCGCAGGATTGGGGGATGCACACGTTACAGCGAGCCTGTCCACTCTCACAACGTAGTGTGGCTTCCCGTTTGCGCCATCGTTGGTCTTCACTTGAAGGCTTGCAACAGAAGTAATTTCACGTTTGGATCGTATTACAGCGTGTATGGTAGACTTTCAAGTCTCTTTTTTTTTAAATACTTTTAAGAAAGGAAAAGTGCATTTTTTCCCCTCCACAGAGGCAAAGACACTAAGCAAGTTTAAAGGTGGGATTGTGGACGTGTCTTAGACTGTCTCCCGTTGGCCTGGTGACTTGGAGAGGCGAGGGACACACACTTCACAGTGGGCTCAGAGGCGAGGGTCAGGGGAGGCCGTGGCCCGCTCCTCCTGGGGTGTCGTGGTGAAAAGGCGAGCCGGCACGTGGTGGCCAACACGTGTCCCCGTCTGTTCTGGTGCCGGCAGGTTGTCCAGTGTGT
>NC_043717.1:4841897-4886008 GCF_006229205.1 Suricata suricatta | reverse complement strand
CCCCCCCCCCCCCCCCCCGTGCGTCTGAGCCCCGTCGTGGCCTAGAATCACGGCTGCCTCCCTCGGATGTAAGTGGGCTCTTGTTGGCCGAGACCGCACCGTGGCGGGGAAGCCTCACAGTCAGCGTGAGTCTGACGTCCGAGGTCCTCATGTTCCAAACACACCCAGCACCGAGCCTACCAGCCTCCACGTCTTGCGGACCGAAAATGCCTGCAGAGAACGCACAGTAGGTCTACTCTTTGTCCAGCGAAACCACATCACAGTGTTACGGAAATGTAATAGACGGTTAAGCAGCCGAAGACTTTCCTCCCAGGACTGGTCTAAAGGTACTTAACCATTTACAGGGTGACGCCACAGCTTCCCCCACTTCACTCCAATTTCATCAACTGTAGAAATGGGCTTTCAGGGGGAAAACCGTATTTAACCACCTTACGGAAATACGACCGCACCACAGAGTCGTTCTTCTTAAGTGTGCAAGCCCGTGATCTCTGGTCTTCACAGAGTTGCCGTTCACTCTTTGCCACCGTTAGAACCTCCAAGAGCCTTTAAGGTGGAAAAAAGTTAGTTCCGAGAACTTACCTTCTCCTTGGATCACTCCTGCTCCATTCCTTGTGTATTCAACAAGTATTTGTTGAGTACCTTTCTGTGCCAGGCGCTGTTCTGGGTAAAATAAGTGAGCAAAAGGAGAAAATGATCTGTTTTTGCGGAACGCCCACATCCTCACCCCACCCCCCACATGCATGCACACACTTACACACACCCACACACACCCACACACATACTCCAGTTGGGGGTGTGAGGACACAGTAAACAAGACGAGTCCGTAAAATACTGTTGTGCAGTAGGACACACAGTGATGACTGACGATAGGATAGAACGCAGGGAGATACTGAGGAGGGCTCTTTCACTTTTTCCAGTTTTAGGGAGGGCAGACAAAGGTTTTGCTGAGAAAGTGATGTTTGTGAGAAGGAGAGGATGTTAGCCTTGCACCAGCCTGACAAAAGAGCATTCCAGTTCCCGGAAACAGTCAGTGCAAAGGTCCTGGGGCAGGGGTGAGCTTGCACTGCTCATGGAACAGCAGAGGAGCCTGCGAGTTGAGCCATAGACCCAGAGAGGGCAGCTTGGGGATGACGCCTGAGGAAGGAGGGAGAGCGGTTTGCTGGGTCTTTCCAGCCGTCGTGAAGGGTGTGGTTTTAGGCTGCTTTAGATATGGGAACGGCTGGGTCACGCTGAGCAGAGAACATGACGTGGCTGTGATTTTACTGGGGCCTCTCCGACTGCGTTGTGGAAAGGAGACGAGACGGGAGAGAGAGGAGGTGGAAGCTGGGAGGCGGGGTAGGCCACCATCGTGATCCGGGCCGAAGGTGATGGCAGTCTGGACGAAGCCAGAAGTGAGCCGCCCGGGGACACATGCGGAGGAGTGACGCTGACCGATTTGAGAGGTCGCCGGTGGGAGATGCTGGTTGGCCGGCTCCGTAAATTCTGCAGGTCACTGGCTGGTTGGTTCATTGACTGTGAGTGAGTTTTACTATGTGCCAGTTAAATTGGGAGAAGGTTGTTGAAACAGTTTTCCTCCAGTGAGATGCCGTTCTACATTTGACGACGCGAGTGGGGAAAGATGTGGCGCCGTCCGTCTTGTACCTGGCCAGGCGTCCTTCGGCCAAGTCCTGGAGGAGGTCTTCAAGCAGGTAGCGCGGTTATGACAGTCCCATCATTTCCCGATGCACCTTCGCTGAAGCCACGGAGAGGCGGTTATGAATTCTGCGCACTTTGGGTTTGCAGGAGCTGGAGTCTAGAGTGTTCCTCCCAGGGAGATGTACGGAAGCATGGACATGGGCCTTACTTGCAAAAGCCAGAAACAGAACATGTTAACACTGCCTGCCAGGTCTCAAGAACCAGTACATGTTCATGTAATAAAAGCCGATTTATCCCCGCTGTGCTCCAGAACTGCACCTGCTCTGGCTGTAAGTCCGTGAGTGCTTTAAAATTGCTCTGAGAAGGAATTATTGCTTCTAAACTAATACTCTGTGCAAACAGTAAGTAATTTCTAGTGTGTTTGAGTTGGGTAGAGAGCCAGCCTTGATCATTAAAGTCTGGGTCAAGGGAAAAGGTAAAGGATTTTTTCCATCTACAATAAACACATCTGAAAATGAAAAGAAAATTAAATACAGAAAGAAAAAAAGAAACTCGGTAAAATGGGTTTCATTTAGTTAATGCTTTCTGTCTGCTATTCCTTGGCCTCAATCCTGATTTTCATGGAAAAGCCAAAATTCTTGTCATTCTCGTCTTTATGGTTATGTGTAAGTACAAAATTCGTCTGTGGTGTGCCAGAATGGATTGGCTATTAGCTAAGTTAATTTCCTTTTCACTCATCTTTTTTCCAAGAACTAATCTCAACGCCTCACAATGCCGATTGCTACAGAAAATTCTGAGTTATTGATAGGTTGGTAAGTCAGTTTCATGTCTTCCTTGTCCAGGTGAAAATCATTTTTGCTGTTAGCCCCTACGCCCCCCAGAAGAAATGCATGATTATAAAATGGAGAAAATCAGTAATTTTTGCTGGCGGCAGGAAGCCGTAGAGGGAGGTTGGGACAATTTCTGTGTTCACTTATTTAAATCCTCCCGCACCTTTCCCCCAGCACTTAAGGAAAACCGGCTTTGACCCTAAGTTAAAATCACAAATAATTCAACATCCAAATGCATAGTTTCTCTGGCTTTTGTCTCTTTCTTTGGAACCTGGAAAGGGTACTGCTCACACATGGAGAGTGCCCTCCAGGTCACTGCTGGGACGAGGCGTCTTCCTCGCCACCCCCCCGCCACATCCTAGGGTCCGCCAGAGTTGTCCTGTCCCGTCGCATCGGACAAACCACGGGAGGCTCGGTGCGTAGGACAGGGGGTCACTGCACCTGTCTGTACCAGCAGGTGACACCCGGCGTCTTGACGCACGGTCTCCGGCTTCTCCTGAGGCCCATGCAAGGGACAGCCTTGGGCACAAGTGGCTTACGTGGGAGGTGGCTCAGGGAACAGGGGCGAGGGGAGGTGAGGCGACCAGGAAGGGAAGGCAGAGGATGGAAGGCGGGTTCTCATACGGGTTCTCACTGCGGACGACGCAGCGCCTTGCTGTGGGGACTCAGTCCTCGGATGCAGGCTGCCGCGGACATGTCCGTCTGCACGCAGGCACCGCATGCTCTGGGCGCCGGCGGGGCCAGCGGGGGAGCCGGGTTCACAAGTCAGCAGGTGTCCTGACGCCGTGAAGGCCAAGGACTGACGTAGGGACGCGGGGGTCCGCGGGGCTCCCACTCCACGCCCACGGATTCCTGCCGCAGAGGACCGTGGACATTTTCAGCTGTGATTTAAAACACATGTATTGGGACACCTGGGGGGCTCCGTCGGTTAAGCATCCAACTTCGGCTCAGGTCATGATCTCACAGCTCATGAGTTCGAGCCCCGTGTTGGGCTCTGTGCTGACAGCTCACAGCCTGCAGCCTGTGTTCAGATTCTGTGTTTCCCTCTCTCTCCCTGTCCCCAGCTCAGTCTCCATCTCAAAATAAAGACATAAAAAAATCAAATACATATATTGACAGTTTCAGGAAAGGAATGCCCGTGTTCCTGAAGGTCCCCGGGCCCCGTCCTGTGTCAGATGGCGGCAATCATCGGAGAAAGGCGTGCGCTTCCGGCCTCTCTGTGCGCCTGTCCCCTGACCGCACCCTCTCCCAGGGTCTGGCACGCTCCACGGTCCGCCTGTACCAGGGTCACTCATTTCTAACTCCCAGAGGCCCCGGACGTGGAGGCGAGCCATTGGGAGGCACAGTTTCACCTACAGAAAACCTGCGTTTTCGGTTCCATGCCACACTTACCTTTCTCAGCAAACTGGTGTTTAACCTTCCCTTGACCGTGTTGATACTTACTGAAGGGGCAAAAAATGCATGTTTACTGCACACCCTGTATCGGAAATGTATACTGCTGAGTCCTAGTTCCCGGGCAAATGTTTGAATTTGGCAAGGAGTGTCCCCCCCCCATCGAGATGACTTCCCTGTGTCAAGGTGGGTAGCAAGGAAAGGAGGTCTTCCAGTTTTGTAGATCGTATGGAGGAAAATCCAAATTTTGGGGGGGGGGGTGTTTGGGTTTTTGTTTTGTTCTGTTTTGCTTTTGCATGTTGCCGGAAAAAGGCAAACATTTGAGTGTTTGAGACTGGTCAGTATCAGTGGAGCTTTCTGAAACAGCAGACGTTAAAGGGACATAGAAGGAAAAATGTAAAATCCACCTTCTGTTGCAAAGCTAAAATGTTGTCTTCTAGTTACTATATTCATGTCCCTCCAAATTCAAGGCTTTCCATACACCTGTCTTGTCTGTTTTCCTGTGAGCCCAGGATACATTAAAAAGGAAAAGACGGAGCACCTGGGGGTCTCAGTCAGTTGAGCATCCGGCTTCGGCTCAGGTCATGATCTTGTGGTTTGTGGGTTCCAGCCCCGCGTCGGGCTCTGTGCTGACAGCTCAGAGCCTGGAGCTGCTTCCGATTCTGGGTCTCCCTCTCTCTCTGACCCTCCTCTGCTCGTGCTGTGTCTCTCTCTCTCTCAAAAATAAATAAAACATTAAAAAGTCTTTTAAAAAAGGAAAGGAAAAGACGCAAACAGTGTTGTCAGAGCGCACAAGTCTCACACTGGATGTTATTCTGTGTGTGCGTTACAGCGAACAGACATCACTGGCAGCAATAACGTCCGTGCTGCTCCGCGGGGACCCATGAATTTATATGCTGTCCCACAGCTGCTCCGCATGTCCCGTTTCCACGGGGCACGACTCCGTCATACATGTGTCCTGAAACTATTTAGGAGTCAGGGTACCTCCTGCAGCTGTTCACGGGCTTAGGAGTTGTTGAGTGTCTAGATAATGCACGATCATGTTTTTGTTTTAATGAGGGAAGGAAAACTATCCCAACTGCTGAGTCTGGAAAGAAAAAGAAAAGCAGCGTATCAGAACCAACCTTCTAATTTGAGAACCTGTGAGTTGTTATGACACTGCTTTAAAAATCCACTTGGGAGGCACCTGAGTAGGTAAATTGGTTAGGGATCCGACTGCGGCTCAGGTCATGACCTCGCGGCTTGTGGGTTCGAGCCCTGCATCGGGCTCTGTGCTGAGCGCTTGGAGTCGGCTTCGGATTCTGGGTCTCCCTCTCTCTCTTCCCCTCCCCCACTCATGCTCTGTCTCAAAATAAATCTCAAAATAAATAAGCGTTAAAAATATGTATCTATTTGGTCAGTGTTACCTTAAGAGGTATTATTCCTGTGATGCATTTCAGTAGGACTTTTGATCATTTGAGGAAATGAAGTAGGTGATCCAATTAAGATCCATTTTCTTAGAACCCGTGTTGTTCCTCTGTGAGCGCATGTGTGAAGACACACGTGTACGTAAATGTTACTTATTTTTAAGCACTGTTCTCTTCCCTGCTGTTTGCATGGTGCCCGCTCACTTGTGCATTCGTTGCCGCCAGAAGTTAAAGACAGAGTCAAACCTCAAATCTCCCCCGAAGCCCACACATCCCATCCTCCTGGGTTTGCAGCCCCACCTAAGACTGTTAATGGAAGAGACTATTTCTGTCCTGCGCCGACACTGGCCCCTCCTGCTGAATGACCAGTGCGGCCCGTGCTGGAAACCGGATGTGAGAAGAAGCGAGCACAGCCTTCCTCGTGCGGTTCTTCGGAAGCGCGGCTCCTTTCCGCTTTCTGAGACGTTCCCACAGATAACTGGGGAATCGCACACACTGAGCAGGAAGCAGCAGATAGCGAATCAAGGTTGGGGACAGGTACCGTGACTCAAGCCCAGAGGGAGGGGTCGGAGAGCCCTGGTCTCCTGATGTGACTCTGACCCCCTCGCCCCCCCGAACTCGAACGTGAAAACTCTCCCACCCTCCATTTCCTCCTCGGCAAAATGGCACAGAGCTCCAGCATTTACGCAGCAAAGCACAACCGTACATTTGTAACATTAGAAACGGTGCTCATGTCACGTTTCATCAAGCTAATGGTATCACTGCTTTTGGGAAGACTCTTGGTCAGGGGTTAGCCGTCTATGACCCGGGGTCCAAATTTGGCGCGCTTTTACAGATAAAGTTTTCTTGGGACACGGCTCATTTGTTGACGTGTTTTCCGTGGCTGCTTTTCGCTACAGCAGCAGAGTTAGGTAGTTGCCACAGAGTGTGTCCGGTGTGCAGTCCTGAAGTTTTTCCTCTCCGCCCCTTGCCCAGAAGGTCTGTCAGGCCGTGCACGAGACTACGGGAAAGGCCACGTCCCCGGCGAAAGGGCTTTCCAAGTTGCCCGTCCAGGGCCGCCGGCCCGTGGTTGTGGTGAGCACACACAACTTGTGTCGGGCTGTGGCGTGCGTAGGCGCGGACTATCAGGCCTCACCCTCCTTTGCATTCTCGCTCCTGACTGCGGTGCCACCCGTTACCTGAATGACCTTGGACAAGTCACCTCACCTCTCTAACCCTGAGGCCTCTACCGGTTTGTTAAAAAGCACCAGTAGACTCCCTTAGGGCTTTATTAAAATAGATTGTGTGTGCATTTCTTTTTCACAGGCAGACTTCCGAGCAGACATTTGAAGATTCTAATGCAGTTAAGACATCAGGCAAATCGAAAGGGGGGATTTGGTGTAAGGCGGCCCGGGGAATGTATTTTCCTTCGTGATGGAGGGAGCTGTCTCCCGCGGCAGGGACTGGCTTGAATGTGGGGACTGTAGGACTGCAAGTGACATCCTTCAGTCAGACACAGGAGCAGTCCGCCCCTTCCCTGGCCTCTCCAGCGAGCGGCTGGCTGACTGCCGGCTTACAGGGGAGAGGCAGGGCGGTCAGCAGCCGGTCTCTGCGATTCCTTTTTGCTTCGTAACTGGACAGTGATGGGTTTAGGGGGGGCTCCTCTGGGTAACAGAAGTACACCGTCTTGATGTTGTGAACTGCCAGAAAGGGCTTTACTTTCAAGGTAATACAAAGAACACATTACTAACTCACATACTTGAAAGCCTTATTTCTGCGCAGGTTCTCATGAATTATGTTGTTGCATGTTTCATGAACTAGAGGGTGTTTTTCTGGATTATTACGAACACATCCGAGGTGTAAGACGGTTTCCAGGGAAGTAAGTAATTATGAACAGAGCAGGTGAAAACAACAGAGAATTTTGCTAGAAGACTAGCAGACGTCCTTAAGCTTGGATTTCTCTGTTAGGAGAGGGGAGGACTTGGAGCTCCTCCCGTGAACCTACAGTAAGTGGAGGAGTCACAGAACTACTCATCTCCAGCACAGAGGCAGGTGCGTCACTGAGGACATGTGCAGCTGTGATCTTTATGCACTAAACGGTTTTCTCCTGCCTTGAAGTGATGATTAGCTTGCAAACGAGGTTCCCTCTCCAAGTCCGTAGCTCGTGTCCCCGGGTTACAGGGCGACTCCCACAGGACGGGCATGGCTTCGGGTCGCTTATTTCAGACCAGAAACAGTCCCTTGGTTCACTTCACCGTCTTGTTATGATTGACCCGTTCCAACTGACAGGGTTTAAAACAGAAACTGAAATACCGCCTCACCAATCAAAGTCAGCACTTAGGAGACGTCTGTTACTCATCTATTCATTTAGCAGTGGTGTCCCGAGAGCCTGATGTGTGCCCGGCACCACCTCAACGCTGGGAAGAGAGAAGTGAACAAAACATAAAAATCCAGTCTTCCCCTCACAGAGCTTTCACTCTCGTGAGTGGAGACGGCCAGGACATGGAGGACATCGTAGGTCAGCTGGTAATCAGGGCTGCGGAGACTAAGGAAGCAGGAGGAGTCACGGGTGAGCCGGTTTTGGTGGCGGGAGAAAACAGCAGGTAGTTGTGTTGCGTAGGGGGCATCTGGTCGACCCGCAGTGGGGAGCCGCCAGCCACCGGGAGATCCAGAAAAACGCATGTGGGCAGAGCGGGTGAAAACACCCAGCGGTGTCGTGGTTCCTCTCCGGCACAGCTTGGGGACGATGTGGTTCAAGCAGAGGGACACGTGGGGCTGGGGAGGGTTTGGGAGGGGCTGTGTGGCCAGGGCCTGCAGGCCGTGTGGCTGACTGCTAATCCTCTGACTCTAAGTGAGTCTGGACACCTCCGGCAGATGAGCAGCGGGCCTCGGTGTTGACAGGGCGGAATCGCCGGGCTGCTGCACCGAGGCCGGGCTCCGGGGAGGCGGCCCCAGCGTGAGGGAGCACCGAAAGGCGGCATTGACGGCGATGGTGAAGGTGGGCCGTGGCGGTGCGGGTGCGGGGAAGCGCGACGCTCCGGTACGTTCTGAAGTCCGTGCTAACAGGACTCAGACAAGGGGAGACGAGAGCCCAAGAAGCGCGTGACTTGTAGGCTTTCCGTCTGGCCAAGCGGAAGGAGCAGTTTCCGTTTACTGAAGGGCAGGCTCCTGTGACGTGGTGACACTGATGACGCGAGTGCTGGACACTTTAGTGTTGCGTTGGCTCTGAGACGTCCAGGGGCAGCTGACTGGAAGACCATCGGATACTTGACTCTGAGTTTGGGACAGTGTGTCTGGAAGACAAACACCTGAGAGTCAGCAGCACACGGACTTCGGGTAAAGCTGTCCCCGAGTTCGGGGCCGGACTCTGTCTTGTTTGGACATGGTGGCATGGGGATGACGTAGAGCGGGGATCAGGCGGAGATGGGAATTGGCATCCCGCGGGACCGTGGGGAAATCCAGCAGAGCCGCGTCAGCTAGAGAAGGTGACTCTGACACCAGGCCGTGGTCTGTGGGGTCCTCTCCACGCCGATGACCCAAGTTCGGTTCCTGGGGCTCCGCCTGCCAGCACAGCAGGGAATCCTGGGCTTCCCACACCCAGGGTAAGTGTGACAGTGTGTTCCGGCTTGTGCAGGGCTGAGTCACGTTCATACCTCTTGGCTGGTTACTGGCAGGTGCAGTGCTTTCAAGTTCCGGCTTGCAGACAGGTCATCTGCTTCAGATTTATATGTGTGCGTTACATAGAGAAAGATATTTCACATAAAACATATAAATACATATTTATGTAAACGTGTAAGATACATAGAGAGGCCCCTTGGACTCACGGAATCAGTGTATCCCTGTATATGTCCTGGGTGCTCCCAGAAGTTCCTCAAGTTGACAGTTCCTAAAGCTGAGCCAAAATCAAGAGTCAGTCTCTCAACCAACTGAGCCAGGCGTGGTGTGGGTGCTGGTGCACCCAGGATCCCCTGTTCTCATTTAAAAAAATTAATCTATCTGGGGTGCTTGGGTGGCTCAGCTGGTCAAGCATCCAAGTTCAGCTCAGGTCGTGATCTCAAGGTCTGTTGAGTTCGAGCCCCGCGTCGGGCTCTGTGCTGACAGCTGAGAGTCTGGAGCTGCTTCTGATTCTGTGTCTCCCTCTCTCTGCCCCTCCCCGACTTGCACTCTGTCTCTCTCCCAAAAATAAACGTAAAAAATTTTTAAAAAATTAAGCACTCAGTTAAACCTCCCAGTCCTAACATATCTCAAGAAAAAGAAAGAGATTTTAAAAACTAATTCATGTTTCCATCGTTTCAAAACCATGAACAACCCTGACCATAAAAACATGGCTCTTTCCCCCTCAGTTGTTTTCATTTCCATCAGTTAGATATGACTTCTTGGCACTTGTGATGCACATGGCGTTACCATTCAAATGATCGATAGCATTTTTCTGGGAAGGCGTCTTCAAACGAAACCGTCTGTAAATAATTTGTGGTGAGCGGCATCCACGTTTGTTCAGTTTGTGGTGGAGAATGAAGGAGAGGCCGTGTAGCTTTGTGTGCATGTGCTCATCTTTGCATGTGTATTTTAAGTGGAAGTGTGTAAGGATTCCAGAACCTCGTCTGTCTCGTGAGCGCTAAGAAACTTTGCTTGCTGCGACAAGCCAGAAATGGCGAAATTATAAAAATGGTTGTTATCCATATGTCATCCCATTTGTAATGCAGATTAAGAAAAAAATGCTTTTGGGTTGCCTGGGTGGCTCAGTTAAGTGTCTTGACTCTTGATTTGGGCTCAGGTCTTGTCCTCACGGTCCGTGAGATCGAGCTTTGTGTCGGGCTCTGTGCTGACAATGCAGAGCCTGCTTGGGATTCTCCCTCTCTCCCCTGTCTCTCTCTCTCCCTATCTCTCTGCCTTTGTCTCCCTCTCTCAGAATAAATAAGCATTTTTTTAAAAGGAAAATATGCTTTACTTTTGCCGAGACCCTTTTGTTGCTCTTGTGTGAAGCAAGGATCCAAAGCACAGGAGCACTGAGATGCAAACAGTCATATGAGCTGGACTTCTCTCTCTTTCCAGAGTTTTCCAAGGCAGTTCTACATTGTGGACCTACTTAATGTCAACCAACCTAACTTGAATTCTACCCTGCTTTATAAAACTTTATCAATTTCAAATACAGTGAAGATTAAAGTGAGTTATAGTGATACATAAATGCCTCGAAGGAGCCTTCTAGATTACCAATATGTGCCAGGCAAATGCATCTCTCAGTTTTGTAGACTGTATTTTCAGCAGAGGCTTACGAAGGGGGTTGGATTCATTTTCAGCATTTCCGCACATACCAGGAAGTGCTCATGCACTTGCCATGTAGTCATTAGACCTACAAGGATACGGGTTTCGTTGTCACCTTGGTACTTGAGTCACGCGGTCTGTCTTTCTCCTGGATTCCAGACCCATCCGCACCCCCAGCTCCGGCCAACCTCCGGCTCGCAAACTCCACCGTGAACAGTGACGGCACGGTGACCGTGGCCGTCGTCTGGGATCTCCCCGAGGAGCCGGACATCCCCGTGCATCACTACAAGGTGTTCTGGAGCTGGACAGTCAGCACCAAGTCACGTGTCCCAACGAAGAAGAAGCGGAGGAAGACTACGGAGGGGGTAAGTGGGAACAAGGGGAGTTCCGTCTTTTCTGGGCTGTGTTGGGACTTGAGGCGGCCGACCGGAAGGCCACCTGCTTCGGGAAGAGGAGGGACGGGCGAAGGAAAGGCTCCCATCCCTGTCCTTCGGGCCGAGGAGAGTCAGGGAGTGGCGGCCACGCAGGTGTTCTGGCCTTTGATGATTTAGGTGGGGGAAAAAAAAACCAGCTGCATTTAGTCCATTGACCGACTCACATCCAGTCAGCAGGCACAACTCCAGAAAGGAAGGAACAAAAATCGTTTTTATCGTAACTGTCCAGTCAGAGAAGACGATATAATTCAAAATGTTCTTTACATTTAGATCTTTTTCTTAGGGTTTGTTTGAGATCCTTGGAAACAGAAGAACCAATGTTTGTGGCTTTCCTGTTGCAAGGTTATTTCCGGGTGTAACCTAATCAGTGCAATAGTACACGGCTCAGAAAATGCATCTCTGACGATATATTTCTCTCATTGATTAAAAGAACTCAGAGTGGTTTATTTGCCAGATGGCGAGAAATAAAATTTTCACTGAACCATTAAAAGAATTTTTTTTAATGTTTATTTTTGAGAGAGAGGGCATGAGTGAGGAAGGGCAGAGAGAGAAGGAGAGAGAATCCAAAACAGGCTCCAGGCTCTGGGCTGTCAGCACAGAGCCCTATGTAGGGCTCGAACTCACGAACTGTTAGAACATGACCTGAGCTGAAGTCAGACGTTTAACTGACCATTGAACCATTTTCTGAAGTGAGATTTGTATGATAGTGGACATTTTGCATTGTATGAAATTCTTAGTGCATAAAAAGGACTTACCCAGTTTCCTTTGGGTACACACTCCTCTATTGTTGTTACAAAACTTACATAAACAACTTCTCCCTAATTTATAAAGTTGAATTCCATAAAAAAACAAATGTTTGAGAACATTTTTAAAAAGAATAGCAAGACTTTGTTTGTTTTTTGGGATTTTTTGGCAGTGAAGATTCCAATTTCTGTGCCATTTAGAATTCTAAAACTCTTCTCCAAAATTCGTATTCTTGATATTTAGCTGCGATGCCTAGTCTGGTTTTATTTTTAAGAGACTTCCTGACTGTTCCATCGTTTGTTTTGAAGGACTTCACAGCAAGTGATTATTGGCAATGCATGGTTATGTCATAGGAAGATCTGAAGGGATCATAGGGTCAGGAGCAAAATATGATAGAAATGCTTATGTTCCCCACACGCACAGACGTGCACACGCACAAGCACTTCCTCCATCAATCACCAAACAGCATCACGGCTTACAAGGAAACTTTGCAATTTATTACTGTCCTATATCAAATTAAATAAATAAAACGTGAACTACAAGTTTAACTGAAATCATTAATGGGCCAGACCAGCCAAAATGGTAGGTCACTATCTTATGAGTGGCTTAGGTTTTGGGTCCACCGCAGACAAGCTATATAGGTCATGTGGATCACTGAACCCTTCATGTTAAATTCTGACCAACTGACATTAAGATTAGAAATCATTGGGAGAAGAATTATTCATTTATTTAAAAAATTTTTTTGTTAAGTTTATTAGCAGGGGAGGGCAGAGAGACAGAATCCCAAGCAAGCTCTGCAGTGTCGGCACAGAGCCTGACGCGGGTCTCGATCCCACAAACGTGAGGATGTGACCTGAGCTGATACCCAGAGTCTGATGCTCAACCGAATGAGCCACTGGGCGCCCCTGAATTATTCATTTCTATACTCGTGAAAGAGGATCCAGTGATTGGACAAGGAACACAGTTTCCAAAGAGTATGCTTGGGGATTCCATACCGGGTGCACTGATAGTAAAAGTGGATTTTCAGATCCTAACGGTGGAGAGAGGTGTGTGATCTTAGAAAATCAAAGGCACATGCATGGTAGAGGCGGACGAGCGGCTTCCAGAGGACCGACCCGCTCCGCGAGGAAGGGGAGCGGCGGGGCGGTGTGTGACGGCCTGGGCGAACCTTCTCTCCCCCTGCAGTCCCAGAGCTCGGTGATCCTGGACAGACTGCAGCCGGACGTCGGCTACACCGCGGAGCTGCAGGCCATCGCCTACTGGGGACAGACGCGCCTGAAGGGGGCGAAGGCGTCCCTGCACTTTACGCCTGCGCGCTCCACTGGCCACAGTAAGTGCCCCGTCCCCGTACCTTCGGGCCTCGCCGTGCACTGCTCCCTGGTGGCATCCTTGCCCACTGTCTGCAGGCTCCACGTGCTGTCGGTACCAGAGCCACTCGTTTCTGCCTCCCAGTGCCCCAGACGTGGCAGTGAGCCACTGGGAGGGACCTACATTTTGGGTTCCATGTCTCACTTACCTTTTTCAGCAAACCGGTGTTTAACCTTCCCTTGATCATGTCGATACGTATTGAGGCGGCAAAAAAACGTGCTGATCGCCTGCCCCGTATTGGAGATGCATATTGCTGAGTCCTACTTCCCAGGCCAACTGTGTGCTGAATTTGGGAAGTAGCGTCCTCTGCCCGTTGAGGTGACGTCTGTGTGTCCACGTGGACAGTGGGGGAAAGAGGGACGTCTTCAATTCTTGTAGATCATACAGGGCAAAATCTGAATTTCCAGGTTTGTTTGCATGTTGCCGAAAACAGGCAAACACTTGGGTGTTTGAGACAGGTCAGTGTCACTGGGGCCATGTTTCAGTTTTACCTTTGACTTTTGATTCGTGTCTGTTGAATGTGCAATATTTTGGTGTCACCGTGGAAAGGTAGCAAGAAAACTCATGTGACGCAGCCGTCATTACTGGTGTTCACTGCGGGTCATGTTGCTTCTTAAAGGCTACTAAATAGTCCGTTGAGTCCATTTTTCCCAGAGTGGTTTTTCTTGTTTCCCATTTTTCTAAACTAGTATGTTTGTCACAAACTGAGCCAAACAAGAGGAGAGTCTCTTACATGGCGGTCGTATCTGAGCCAAAAATAAGCTCCTTTCTTGTTTCTGGCTTTGTTCACGAGAGGGGGCTGGTTGGGACCGCTCAGGGGAAGCGCCCGGCAAGGTTTCTGGGAACGGGCTAGATTAAAGGACCGTGTGATGTTGATTCCCTACCAGTAGAGCCCCATGGCATCTGCCTTTCATCATGGGCCTGCTGCAGAATGTGCTAGAAGCCTGTCTGAATTCAGGAAAGGCAAGCCTCACTCTGAGACTTAGATGCAGTCATTGCTTACAATTATCCTCTACCACCTGGGAAAAACAGGATCGGAATGAGCAGGTCTGTTTGAAACGATGCCTTAAAAAACGTTCTAGAAACAACTTCCTTCCTGCTTGAGAAACCGCCTCTTTGGAGATTCAATGTATTTGAAACGATTTCTGAGCATCTCTCTGGGTATAATACAACTTTTACCTAGAATCCTCTTGGAAACTTTTCTGTATGTGTATGGAGTTTTTAATCCCGTCATCCAGCCGTTCCTCCCCCTGAAGTGTACGGCCACGACCTGTGACGTTGCTGTGCCTAACGATGCGGGTAACTGCTAGGTGATACTGTAGAATACTAGAAACCTGGGCGCAGCGTATAGACCAAGCATACCCGACACAGTACGTGTGCACTGTGTGTGCACACACACATGCATATGCAGGCATATATGCACATGCATGCACACACGTACACATTATTGCACCACTACCCGCATTTTGAACTCTGCCCAACATTGAGTTTGGAAGAGAAACATGTAAACATGATGGCACAGACATCAGCCCATTGCACACGCAGGCATAATGGAAGCAGAAGAAACTAAAGTTTTGGCGTGAACGAGAGCCCTCAAGAGTCGTGAGTGCCCCGAGGGCCCACACGGCACGGGCATCTGCCCGCACACAGGTGTGCGTGTGTGCACATGGAGACTGGAGAGAGGGCCGTGTGTGCTGAGAACCCAGCGCAGGGGAGAAGGCAGGAAGGGGCGGGGGGGGGGGTGGGCGGTGCCGTCCCTGGGAGACCTCAGTGAGTGCATGGACTCAGCGAGCGTCTGTGTGTCTGACCCCCTCACCCCCCCGTCCAGATGCCGGTTCAGCACCTGCACGGGGGTGGCTGGCGGGTGCTCAGCCGTCACCCCTGCTCCTCTCCGGGGCTCCTCTCATACGGCAGGCTGTCCGCCCGTCACCCATCTGTTCATGCCAGAGGTGCAGACGCCAGTCTTCATGCTTCCGCTTTCTTTCTCTCCAGAAATGCAGTTCTTCAGAAAGTCCTTTTTTTCTCTAACGGCAAATGCTCTGTGGGATCTACCAAATTCTTGGCCATGTTCATGCCATTCCCATCTCTTTCTTACAGTTAATCTAGTCTCCTGATTAGTATGTGTTTCCGCTCTTTGTTAACTGTCCATTCTGTAGATGGCAGCCCGCAGGTGCTTTTGAAAATAGCAGCCACGTAACAGATTTGTCCTCTTCTGCATTGCCCCCAGCGGTGTCACCGACTCATCTTCTCCCCAAAGTTCATTCTTCCCTCCTGTCGCCTCCCCGCCAGCCTCCTCCTCAGACCCACGCCCTGTAGGATCACGCTTCCCCAAAGACCTTTTCCTCCCACTGGTGGGAGGGATTTCATCTGTTGTGTAAAGGAAGTTTGCCTTTTTGCGTCCTGGTTTTTCTGGTAAACAACATTCCTTCCCCGTTAGAAGCTGGTGTGGGATTGCAGGCGCCCACAATGTGTGTTTCTTCCCACAACCCGGAACGAGGAGGGGGAGGAGAATCGGACCTCAGCTTGCTGCCAGGGGGCACAGGGAGTGCCGGGTCCGGGCCCCGTGGGCACAGAGCTCTGGCTGGGCTCGGGGTCTCCGCAGCACATCTAGCGCTTCCTCCCTCTTGCCGGGGTCCCCCCACAAGCCCGTTGGCTCTGCGAGTCCTCTTTAACCAGCTGCTTCTCCCACCCTCTCCAGGGTGACTGTAAACCTGTCTCTCATGCCTTAAGGCATACGTACCGCCCCTAGAGTGCACAGAGAGGCGCACGGTTCCCCAAAGACATGGACACTTTCTGTTTATCTTCCCCTGGCCTCCGTACTGTGAGGCAGAACGTCCTTCCTCCTGTGTACTGCAGAGTCCGCCGGGCGGGGTCGGGACCCACCACTTCCCAGCTTGGAAAGAACGTCCACCAACCGCAGATCCGACCGGGATCAGGCCACACGGGGTATGTGTCCACTGCTGCGCGCCGCACGGAGATGTGTGCTATGTGAGAGCGGCTCCCTAAACACCCGCCGAACACCATCCTAGCCCGTCTCTGGCCTGCGTCCTCGGGCGACTTTCCCTCAGACAGGGTGACTGTGAATGGTAATGTCACTTTGAAATTTGATTGTTTTACGTTTATTTATTTTGAGAGAGAGAGAATGAGCAAGCTGGGAAGGGGCAGAGAGACGGAGAGAATCCCACGCTGGCTCCACGCCGTCAGCACAGAGGCTGACGAGGGGCTCCATCTCATGAGCCAGGAGATGCCCACCTGAGCTGGAATCAAGAGTCAGACCCTAACCGACTGAGCCCCACTCATGTCACTTTCTAATCGTCTTTTAAAACTCGATAGTGTTTTAACTGATCAATAAGTAGGGGCGCCAGGGTGGCTCAGTCAGTTAAGCGTCCGACTTCGGCTCAGGTCATGATCTCATGGTCAGTGAGTCCGAGCCCCGCACCGGGCTCTATGTTGCCAGCTCAGAGCCTGGAGCCTGCTTCCGATTCGGTGTCTCCCTGTCTCTCTGACCCTCTCCCACTTGCACTCTGTCTCTCAAAAATGAATAAATGTTTAAAAAAAATTTTTTTAAAGGCCACCTTTTTCTAACAATTATCTTACTCCTCTCATGAGGATTCAGAAAGGTGATAAAGGAAAAGGTAAAAAAAAAAAAAAATGTGCAGAGTACCTGTCCTAACGCGTACTGTTTGGTCTCAGGGCATCCCTTGGAGGAGATGGGCTTCGCCAAGGACTATGCAGGATATGGCTGAGTATTTGTCGGGATTTCATACCCTGAGGGTGATATGTAATCTCTTAAATGCTAGTACATGACTTTTACAGGAACGCTGTATTTCATCATGAACCAACGCGAAGTGAAGAATAATTACAACTTTATAGAGTAAGCAAGGGAAATTATATTTTATAGGAAAGAGAGTAGTAAATGCCAGCACGTAAATTACTTTTTGAATTATATTTTCCTGGTCTGCACGCTGCTGGGTGTTTTAATGACAAAAAGGTCTACGCAGGCAAAGGCTGAATGCCCCTGCCGTTTTATGAGAGGGCCCCTTGAAGGCAGAACGATGGAGCACTGTGTTGAGTGGAAATGCAGCTCGCCCGTTTGGAGGCTGGGAGAGCATGTCCAGGGCTGACGGATGGCTGACGCCGTAGCGGTGCCCCTGCCGCTGGGGTACTGCGCCAGCTCCTCACAGTAACAGTGGGGCAGAGAGAAAATATCCGGGATCTCCTCATCGGTGAAATGAATCAGAATTGTGACATTTGAAAAAACAGCCGAGTCATTCAGTGCTGGTCGCTTTGGGCCTATGAAATAAGAGTGTCAATCAGACCTCGTATCTTTTTACAGGAGGTAGGAATGGTTTAGCACTGAGTGAGCAGGTCGGGGCCAGGCTCCTGGGACTGCAGCCCACGCGGGTCCGTTACCTGCGGCCTCAGCGATGCTACGCAGTGATGCGTGTCTGCGCCCGACGCATCTCGAGAGCAAGGCCAGTTGGCTCTTGAGATACAGAAAGCCATGTCCTTACAGGTACATAATGAAAAATAAAAGTTTGCATCGGATATAACAGAGTGTAAGCAGATAAAATTCACATGGAGATTAGACCTACTATCTTGGTGATCCGTGGCAGATTCTCGAAGTCGCTCCCTGACAGTACAGGGATTACAAACACCAACGGGCTTGTGACCGTCCTCGGTCCTTAGCTGGTCAACGGATGCGTTACGTGTGGGCAGCAGGATTCTTCACCCATGGTGACCAGGGACGGGTGAGTTCTGGCCAAGAGCCCTGTGCACGCTGCCCAGGGCCCGCCTCTCCGGGCTCCAAGCTCTCTCGGAGGCTGGTGCACTGGCTCTCTCTGGGGGGCAACCCAGCCCCTCCCACAGGGCCTGTGACACGGTGACTGAAAATAAGAAACATGTATTCAGTCCTTGGCCCCGTTCCAGCCCAGGGACTCCATAATGGGTCGTTGGCCGTGTTCCTGCACGAGCACAGGGTTCAGAGAACTCCTGGGTGGGGGACGTGGAGGTGCGGGCCTGGTGGCACCCCTGGAGAGGGCGTGGAGGCTTGGTGCCCCTCCTCACGTAGCCGGCCCGGGGCAGCGCTTCACCTGGCCGATCCCGAGTGACGGCCTTTATCATAAACTGACAGGCAGTCCACGGAGTAAAATGTTTCTGAGGTCTGGGAGCCACTCTAGCAAGTTAACTGAATCCAAGTTGGGGGTGGCTGGAGCCTCCCACCTAAGCCGGGGGTCAGAATCCCAGGTGCCAGCCAGGACCTGTGCGAGCTATCCACACTGGAGGCCGTCTTGTAGGACAGAGCCCTTACCGTGGGGTATCTGAGGTCGTCGGTAGGTGGATGGGTCGGAGGGGGACGCCCTGACACGCATGGTATCCACGGGGTGATGTGAGGCCATCGGCAGGTGGCTGGTGTCAGAATGAGCTGGACGGTAGGACCCGCACCTGGTGTCCGAGAACAGCTCGTGATGTGGTGGAACCCCCAGCGCACACTTGGGCTTTGGGCGCCAAAGCCTGAAACTAGTGTTTCTGAGGCATCCATGTATTTGAAGTATTTAAGTTCAAACATTCTAAGTTAGAATGTGAGTAATGTGTCCGTTTCCTTTGACTTCTTGAGCAGGGGATTCAGTGGGGCACAACCGCTGACAGTGGGAACAGCGGTGTGAGTGGGCATGGCAGTGTCAGGGTGTGTGGCGATGTCAGCTTGTACAGGAGTGTCCGCGGACGCGGTGGTGTCAGAGCACGCATTGATGTTAGCAGGTGCGGCGGTGTCCGGTATCAGAGGGCACATCGGTGTCCGGGCATGTGTAGGTGTCAGAGTGTGCCCGTCGGGTTCAGAGGGTGCATCAGTGTCAGAGGGCGCACAGGTGTCCGTGTGCACAGTGTGAGGAGACCCTCATCTGGTTATAGACGGTCGATGGCTGCCTTGGTGCTGTGATGAGAGCTGAGCTGCCGGGAGGGACCGTGTGGCCCCGAAGCCAGAAGCAGGTGCTGTGCAGCCTCTACTGCATACTTTACCGGCCCTCTTGTGTTTCGGGGGATGGCTCGTGGGTACACGTAACATGGTGGCAAAGCTCGGGGAGCACAGCGAAGCCCACGGGGAGTACACCTGCAGAGAAAGCGAGTTTCCTGCCCTTTATGCAGCAGAGCAGATGTACGCTGCAGAGGAAGCACGTTTGATTCCCATGGCCAGGGTTACGGTGCCAAAATGAGTAAAACAGCCTCATGACCCAGCCCAGTGAACACTTGGCAACGGCTCTAGGGCCATGCCTTCGGGTTTCTTCATTTCATGCCACCCAGTACATACTTCCTCAGCACCTACTCCGTGCATGGCCCGGACGGAGGCAGTGGAAATCCAAGGGAGGTTACTGCAAGGTTCTGCTGCTGCCGGAGTCCCAGATCAGCAGGAGGGACAAATTAAAGGGGAGACAAAGATGTTTGAAGCCGGGAAACTGTAGGTGCACCGAGGAAGGCTGGTTTCTGTGCGTTTGGGAAGTCCTCCCTTAGAAGCGCACGGGGCGGGTTCTGAAGGACAGAGCGCCATGACAGGCCCAACAGAGCACCATGCCGCCTGAGCCAGCGGGCCTTGCAGGCAGGTGCGAAGGAAGCCAGCAGGTTTTAGGCATTAAGAATGGCACACATGGGAAAGATGCGGCCAAATTAAAACCGCAAAATAAAAAGAACAGTAAAACTGGAGTCAGAGTGTGACACAAAGCAGTGACGTGATAAGAACTAGCCTAGCTTAGAGTGTGGGAAATCAAGGTTAGAATTGCCTCCTTCAGAGACATTTTTCCTCGTGGAAGGAAGAAAAGGAGTCAGGAAGGAAAGGAAAGAAGGAAGGGAAGAGGAAGGAGGGAAGGAAGACAAAAGAACCCTTCGGTTCCGTTCCCCAATCTAACATATCACCGTATTGCATCGCATTTGTGGACTCCGTGTTTCCCGTAGAGCTGACTGAGTCAGCTTTCCAGGCAGGGCCTGCGCCAGGTGTTGGATGTATAATGATCGTACTTTTGAAAAAACCTATCTGTACTGTTTTCACAATACGTGGTGTTTCACTGTCATTTTATTTCCTTTGTTTACAAAAGACATCTATAATGAGAAACACTATCAATACGTCGTCTTCACAGCAGAGCACCGTTCCCGCCGGGTGAGTGTACACTGATCACCGATGACGTGTGACGAGGAAATCACAATGTTGTACTTTTTGCAGAGGAGCTACTGGGGAAGACCAGAAAGAGCGCGGTGCACGTACAGCCTTCTTTCCAAAGACGACGGCCTGCTCCCCTGCTGGAGATCGGGGCTCCCTTCTACCAGGACGGCCAGCTGCAGGTGAAGGTCTACTGGAAGAAGACGGAAGGTACGCCAGTGGGGATTTGTTATCTGCACCAAGTAGCTCGGGTGGTATTGGGGTGCTGGTGAGAGAGTCCAGGTCGAGACACGGTGTTGATATTAAGGAACATGGCACCTCAACAAATCTCTTTAGTCCTTTTTTTTTTTTGTAAACGCCTTGCTGTTGTGCAGTCTGCATGGGCCGCCCCGTCTTCCTGGGAATCTGTATCCGTCAGCTGCTTGCATTTGATCATTTTGGGGATGATAGCCTGTCTTCACAGCATTCCCGGAAGGCTGATCCTGTCTCCGAAATACTTGTTATTTGACATTGTAAATTTCTGTGCTAAATTAGGTTTTTGTTAAGAAAGAAAAAGGCCACCCAAATAATTTGGAAATGGAGGGAAAAAGTCACTTATCTCAGTATTTCATAGAAATAGCGTTTAGACAGACGTCCTACCCTTGTTTGTTTTCTGTGTGTGTGCACATGTATGTGCTGTTCTTATATAAAACATAGGCGTTTTCATGTCATATACGAGCATTCCACATCGTCATGCGTGTGTGGTGACAGTTTTGAATTGCGGCTGCGTACGGACACTCCGCAGAGCCATGATGGCCACGACGGCCAACCTTGCGGGGCCTTTGGAATTGCCGCCCCGGGATTCCGTCTGCAGTGAGGTCTCCCTCAGAGGACGTTCTCTTCATTCTGGCCGAGGGCTTCTCTTTCGGACACAGTCATCCTGTTTTCTTTGTTCATAGCGTTTTTATCTTATGTTATTGAAATAGTACTTTTGGAATTCTTTGTGCACTCTTATCTCTCTCTCTACGATGCATTTTGCAAACATGAGAAAAACAGATTGTTTCGAGAGCTCCGTGTTTAGAATTCTTCCAGTTCTTCTGGAAGTGCAGTGTTACTTGGATATTCAGTCATGTGTCATACGGGAGACTATGCTGCAGTTCTTGTTCTAGAAGTTTCTTCAAAACTCCTGCTATCCATGGTGCCCAGGTGGTTCAGTCGGTGAAGCGTCTGACTTCGGCTTGGGTCATGATCTCATGGTTCGTGGGTTCAAATCCCATGTCAGACTCTGTGCTGACAGCTCAGAGCCTGCACTGCTTCAGATTCTGTGTCTGCCTCTCTCTCTGCCCCTCCCCCAACCTCTCTTTCTCTCTCAAAAGTGAACAAACATTTAAAAAATAAAAACAAACTACTGATATCCATTCTGCAGCTAAAACAACATTGCCGTTAAAATTAATGTTTATTATTGTCATGTTAATTAAAATTAAAGTCAACTTATTAAAGTAAATATCATATATTAATATACCCCTATCACTAAGTTTAGTAAGGTTTATGATAACTATGAAATTACTAAATTGAGTAATTTTGGATGAGAATTGTATGCCATTATATCAACATCAGTAAAATGACACGTATGGTATACCGTTGGAACAATATCAGTATAATGATATTAGAACGTGTTTTACTAATATAACCTTGAAAATATAAACATCGCTAATGAAATAAACAAGTAACCGTACTGAAAATACAAACATCTGAAGCATGGACGCCCACCCCTGCCGTCCTGCCCCCCTGCGACCGGAGGCCGCTGGGTGGGAACGTGAAGCGTATGCACCTGCCACCAGCCACGCAGCGACCGCTACATGGGGAGCGGGAAGTGGCTCCATCGCCTGGCGGGAAGCAGTGACTGATCCGTGCACGGTGCCCACGGCAGCTCCTGGTGGAGGTCACCCGATGGAGCTTTCCAGCTGCTGCCGGGGACCTGCAGTGTCCTGTCCCAGCGCTGCCGTGGACGCGGGTCCCGGATGCGCACGCCCGCCCGTGGAGGGGGTTCTCTGCTCACACGTCAGGTTTAGCTCTGGAACGTGCAGTGTCCCAAAGCGGTCGGCCCGGTTTGGGTCCCTCTGGCAGGACCCGGTGGTCCGGCTGCGCGCCTCGCTTCCCCGTGTGGGAACCCCACATCTGGGGCTCAGCCGCTCTGGGGCCTGTGTCGTGAGAGCGGGTCTCAGCTTGCATTTGGAACCTGTTTAGCCAGGGCCCCGCCAGATGCCTTTATACATGAACTCTGTGGGCTTTCTCCACTCTCCACTCCCACTTTCCTTCCTTCCTCGGTGATTCTTACTTTTAGAGGGAGTCACTCATCATTTTGTGTCCTTTCGGTTAGAGCTCTTGTTGTCTAGTCAAGAGTCTTTCCTTCTACGAGGCTCGCAAAATCCTCCCTCATCTCCTAGACGTCAGAATCCGTCCCCTCTCTTAGGCTGACTCCCACCCGGAATGCACATGTGTTGTAGGGGCCCGTCTTCTCTTTCTCTTTCCCTCCCCAATCTCCAGCTCCCATAGCATCATTTATTGAAAAATGACTTTTTCCCCGGGGCACCTGGTGGCTCAGTATGTTGAGCGACTGACTTTGGCTCAGGTCATGATGTCACAGGCAGTGAGTTCGAGCCCCATGGAGGGCTTTGTGCTGACAGCACAGAGCCTGCTCTGACTCCTCTGTCCCCCTGGCTCTCTGTCCCTCCTCTACTTGAGTGCACTCTCAAAAATAAATTTAAAAAATACTGACTCCCCAAAGCTCTGAGCTGCTACC
Organism: Suricata suricatta; assembly: GCF_006229205.1. Taxonomy (NCBI): domain Eukaryota; kingdom Metazoa; phylum Chordata; class Mammalia; order Carnivora; family Herpestidae; genus Suricata; species Suricata suricatta. Next base: position 4,863,029 of record NC_043717.1, on the reverse strand, counting down.
TTGGCCCTAAATCAAATATTATAGGAAGTTAATTTTTTTAACTCTCTGTAGAGTGATTTGGCATATTTTCCCAACTTTCTGGCATTACCAATTTGTCTTAACTGCTATAAATATTTTTAATTCTTTAATAACAGTCCTTCAATTTTTTAAAATCATTTTTCAAACTGTCTTGACTATTCTCGGCCCTTTGTATTTTTGTATAAAAATTTGCATTAGTTTCTCAATTTCCACAAAAATCTTCTGCAATCTCTATTGAAATCACAATCGGTCTATCTGACAACGACTAGAGAATTCACAGCTTAAAGGTCTGCACACTTGACATATCACTGTATTTATTCAGGTTTTAAAATTTCCTCTTCTCCAGGGATTTGTCATATATAAGGTAGAAGCTGTCATACTTTTTAACATGATTATTCTATGGTATTTGTGTTTATTTGGATCCTATTATATACATGCATACATTTCCCTCCATTTTATTCTCTAACTTTTGCTGCCATATATAAAAATGCATCTTCAAGGCACCTGGGGGGCTCAGTCAGTTAAGCGTCTGACTCTTGGCTTCATCTCAGGTCATGATCTCATGGTTTGTGAGTTTGAACTCCACATTGGGCTGTGTGTAGACAGTGCAGAGCCTGCTTGAGTTTCTCTCTCTCGCTGTTTCTGCCCCTCCCCTGCTCGCCCGCTCACTCTCTCAAAATCAACAAACTTAAAAAAATACATCCTCTCTCAATGTCTTGATGGCAAATCCAGCTTTATCCAATCCAAAGTTCTATTACTTTGCTCATTACATTTCATCTGGATTCTTTCCCATTCTTCCATTCATTCTAGAAAGGCAGTCACGTAGCATGTCAGTAGTGAGGATTTTCCATTTTCCTTTCCAGACCTCGGACATTCAGCTTGTGTGCCTTGCCTTGGCAAGGACGTCCAGGACAGGGTGGAATAGAAGTGACCGCCGCAGACGCGTACGGTCCGTGTTCCCGCCCAGCAGGGACTGGGACACACGCCGCCACGGAGTCACTTCCGTCTCGCAGGGTGTGTGGGTGAGCGTGTGCGCACGTGCGCCAGCACATGCCCCGTCTGCACACGTTACTTCCTGTGTGCAGTCCTGGCGCTCCGGAGGTGGCCACATGGTGGAAACGCGGATGGAATTGTGAGCACCGTGCAGCACCGTTACTTTGCTGTCAGGTGTAGGTTGATTTCGCCAGATCACGTGGCCGCTTAGGAACTAAGAACAAGTCAGGCTGTAATGAGAGTTTTGTCTTCCTCCAAAAAGCTCCTTTCCTTAAATTATATCCATCCCATTTCCCTTTTGATTTTGAATTTGAAAGCCAAATTAACATATAAAACACAGAGGAGCTCCCCAGTGTCCGTGCCAGAGCCATCTGTAGGAGACGACTGGAAAGCTGAGGTGCACAGCATGTGTTCCAAACTTGTTCCACATTCGGTCTCCTTCTAGAAAAGCCTGTTAGGCGCCATGTCACCTACAGAATCCCAAACCAAAGTGCCCCCAGCCACTTAGGAAGCTGTGTATATTCATAATTATCACAGATGTAGGAAAGGAGACACCTTTTAAATGAAAACGTCGTGATGCTATTGTACGAATTCTGTTTGGAATGTGAACACGAGCTTTCTTCCTGTCAGGAATGAAGGGCACTTTGGTTGGCTTTTCTGGACTTTTCCACTCTGTACAATTATCGTGTGCACTGACTACAACTTGATAGACCCAGCTCAGATGCCTTGGAAGCCTGAGGCAGGAGTACCGGAATATTCTTGAATCGTAACTAATTTCCACCAGTGGAAACAATGAGTTGAAAACCTAAAAGACAGTGAATGTTTGTGACCAATCAGAGGAGAAGAGAATCTTGTTGACTAATCGAGACAAAATTGTAAGTGGCTGTCTAGATGGCTGTCACATCTCCTAACAGTGAGGGTGCCAGCACGTTGGGTTTGGACTTGGAGTTTGGAACTCAAAAGCACAAATCGGTTCACTTACACTGAATATTCCCAAAGAGAGAGCATCAGGTTTCTGTATTACTTATGAGGACCCAGCATCTAATTTTGTAGGGAAGTGACTCAAAACATCAAATGTTAGCTGCCTAGTGCCCACGGTAGTTGGGTTGTATCAGTGAATGCTCTGGAAGGAAAGAAAAAGCCTCCACAGTGAATTTGTAGAACAAACATTACTTGAAAAGGAACGATTCACTAGGTAATTGTATTAATTAGTTCTTTTACTCTACAGACATGTGTGATAATAGAATCTGTAATTGATTATTTTGAGCTTTTGGTTTAGAGTTAGTGTTTGCTCTCAAAATATGAAAAAATTGCTCAGAAAGAGAGCGAAAATATACTTTGAGTAGAAATGCCTTCCGCCTAGTAGGTATTCAAAATTCCTTTATAGAATCGTACAAAATCAGGAAGTCTGTCTCACTGAAGCATTTTGACAGATATAAAGAGAATGAGGTATTATTTCAGGAAAGGATGTCATTCAACTAACACTTACCGAGCACGTCCTACCTCAGGGGCTCCGTGTGGTGGCGGAGCTGCTGCGGGAAGCGCATTCCTGCCCGCGGGACGGGCCTTTCCTGACGCCTCTCCCCGCGTCTGTCCCTGCCGTCAGCGCGGGCAGTCCCCTCACCACAGCTCTTCCGCGCTGCTCCGAGGTGGCCCTTCGCCCAGCTCTGGTTGCAGTGACCCCAGCACTCTTGAGCATTACGTTTGGAATTTCGAGATTCACGCTGATTTACAAATTGTGCAGCCTTTAATTTTTGCCAGACACGGTTAGATACATTTTACTTTTTTATTTTTAGGAGCAAATGAGAGACGTGTACTTCTTGAAGCATAGTCGAAGCATGCTGAACAGAAATTTCAGTATTTAAAAATACTTCTCAAAGGGTGGAAGGAAGAACTTAAGCTCAAGAACCAGAGCTATGAGGCATTTAGAATGGAATTTTCTTAGGTACTCCTTTAGGGAACATTTGATTTAATAACAGTTTTTAATATTCTAGTTATACACTGGGTCCTAAAGTCACATCCTAAATACGAGCTTGCAGTATTTTCAGACTTGGCAAAATGAAGCTAAAGACACGATTATCTATCCACCCATCCAGCCACCTCTCCACCCATCCTGTCTGTCTGTCTGTCTTGTCTAATCTACCTAGTACTTGTTTTTGAGAGAGTGTCTGTGAGCAAGAGGAGGCAGGGACAGAGGGAGAGAGCATCTTAAGCCGGCTCCATGCTCAGTGGAGAGGCCAGCAGGGGACTTGATCCTATGACCCTGGGATCATGACGTGAGCCGAAATCCAGGGTCGGACACTCAACCGACCAGACCACCCGGTGCTCCAATGGTCGCTTAAGTTTGAACCCATTCTTTCCTCCTCTCCCCCCACGTGTTAGGTATCCGGGGTTGTGCTTTACAGCCTTTTATTTCGTGAATCCATTTATGGAAGAATTTCATCTCACTGCTTGTGTGCTGACTCCTTTTGTTCCTGCGCAGGCTCTTTCCTCTGCGCTCAGTGGCCTCGTCCACATTTCTCATACGGCTGGTTTAGTGGCAACGCCTTCCTTTACCTCCTGTATGTCTGGGAAACTCTCCTTGATTCTGAGTGATAACCTGGCTGCTTATTCTGGATTGCAAGCCTCGTTCTTCCAGCACTTTCCATACTTCATGTGGCTCCCTCCTGCCTGCAGAGCTGCTTCTGGAAATCAGCGGACAGCCTCACGGCGTTTCCCTGGTGTGTAACTGTCCTCTCTTGCTGCTCTTAAACCTCCCTCTCAAGCACTACTTTCTACTGCTTTAATTACTATTTATCTTCTCTGGACCTCCTTGGGTTGATATTTTGGGGGCTCTCTGTGCCTGCTGGATGTAGATTTGGTTTTTGGCTATTCTTTCCTCGTGTACATTTTCTGGCCCCTTTCCCCTCCCTTCTCCTTCTGGAACCCTATAGTGTGAATGTTGTTACATTTCACGTAGTCACGGAGCTCCGTCAGTCGAGTGTCATTTTTGTTAGTAGTAGTTTCCTCTCTCCTGTTCAGCTTGCTTGCCTTCCATTCCCGTGTCCTCCGGTGTGCACTGCGTCTGCTCTGCTTCCTCTACTCTATTTGTTCTCTCTGGTTTGTTTATAGTTCTTGTTACTGAGTTTTTCATCTCTAATTGGTTCTTTGTTTTCTCCTTCTTGATGTTCCCACCGAGACCCTCCAGTCTGTTCTTAAGTCCAATGAGGATCTTCCTGACCATCGCTTTAATTCTGTCAGGAATATTATTCATCGCCATCTTGGTTAGCTCTCTTGCTGTGATTTTGCTCTGTTCTTTCATCTGGGACCTACTCCTCTGCCTCCTCATTTCGTCGGACTCTCCGTGTCTGTTTCTCTGTGTTGAAGTCAGCGACGTCTCCCGCTCTTGGACGCAGCGTCCTCATGAAGGAGAGTTCTGTCGTGCGCTGCAGGGCGGTGTGCCCTGTCCACCAGCATCTGGCGCCTCGGGAGAGTCTGCTCTGTATCTTGTGGGCACTGCGCTCGTGTAGCTGAGTTGTGTTTGCCTTCAGTCCAGGTGTCTTTAATGGCTCTCTATGCCCGTTGTGGGCACAGTTTTGTTCCCGTGTTGTTAGGGGCCAGTCTGGGGTTACCTTGGTCTGCAGTAGGGCATTTTCAGGGCATTCTTCCTGTGTGTCCTCTGAGAAGCTTATGCCGGCGGCAGGGCCTGCGGGCAGACCCGATGCCTGCCCCGGCCCACTGCTGGGGTTGGCCTGGCGTGTTGGTTACCGTGCCCTCTCCCTGGGGCAGGAGTTGCTTTGGGGGTGACGTTGGCCCCTAACAGGACTGTCTGCACAGCACCAGGCAGGTGGCACTGCTTTAGATGGGCTCTGGCCCGAGTGTATCTGAAGGGGTGGGTCCCGCAGGAGAGCACGGGGACAGGGTATGCGGAGTTAGCACAGTGTGTGATGGCCGCCCGCCGCCCAGATGTGCAGAGGAGCACTGCTAGCGCGCAGGGGGACAGTATTCGTGCCGCACTGGTCCCGCAGACGTCCTGGCCTCGAGGCGGGGGTGGAGGAGAGGAACGGCGCCCGTCACCGCCGTGTTCCTGGAGAAACGTCCCCAAGTCCCCTGTCCCTGCAGCCCACACTCCGCGGTTCCCAAGCAGAGCCCCGTCCTCGGTGCCCCGTGTTGTCCTCCTGCCACGCCCGTGCCACATCTCAGCAGGGCTGGTGGTTTACGTTGTGTCTTTAAGGGCAGGGACTCCTCTCCACTCTGGCTCTCCAGTCACACCCGCTGAGTTTACCTTTCCAGGTGTGAAGCTCCAGGGATTGTAGTAACTCAAGAGTTACGCCCCTCTAGCTTTCAAAGCCAGGTCTTACGGGGGTCTCGTCTCCCCTGGGTGCGTCCCCTGTGCCTTGGGTGGCCGGTGTGAGGGCCCACAGCCACGGAGTTCCCTCTCCCCGGACAGTCCTGGGGGTGTGGTGAGCTCCCAGCCACGTCTCTGCCCGTCCTACCCTCTTCTGTACACGGAGCTGTGGCCAGTCGGTTCGGCCAGGTCATGGGTGCTAGCTTGCTGTCTCTGTGTGGGTGCGAGCCTGGGGTCTGCCCCGGACGTCCAGCGCCCTGGGACTGAATGAAATTATTCAGAAAGGGGACCGTGACCTCGAGGCTGAGCTCCTCTAGAACTGATGGGGGATGGAGTCGAAAGGGGTGGCCAAGGGCATCTGTAATTGTTTGAAAGAGAATGCATGTGGATGGGAGAGGGGCACAGAGGGCACAGAGGGCACAGAGGGCTGCAGTGGGCTCGGAGCTGACAGCCCAGAGCCAGACGCAGGCCTCAGACCCGCAAAGCGCGAGTTCAGACTTGAGCCAAAGTTGGATGCTTAACTGAACCGCCCGGGTGCCCCCAACGTGTCCTTCTTAGCGCCTCCTGTCACGAAAAGGTCACCATGCTGTAAAGCGCGCGCAGGACTCTTGCAGCCCCGAGTCCTCGGGTATGAACTGCGCGCCGCTGCGCAGTGTGACCGCAGACCGTAAGCATCCCCTCGGCAGGGAGTGTCCGCCCAGAGGGGACAAGAGCCTGTTCCCATCTCGCAACTTTCTTGATGGCTTCCCTGTGGCCAGAATCCACCGTCCCACAGGGTAGCCACTAGCCGCTTGTTGCTCTTTGCATGTAAATTGATGAAAAGGAATTAAAATGAAGCCTTGACTCCTCAGTCACACCAGCAACATTTCAGTTGCTTTCCAGGCACAGTGACCGGGGGCCACCACGTGTGGACTGTTTTTGTCATCTCTGTTGTCTGGGCATCCAGACGGCCTGCCCACACCATCCGCCAGGCCTTCTCCCGTGTTCACTGGAAAGTTCTGAATCCAGGAGATAGGCAGCGCGTGGATCTACAACTGTGACCTTTGGCCACACACCTGCCCCCGTATCTTCTGTATTTATCTGCAGCCGGATCACCCTCTAACCTAACATATACTTACGTGTTCTGTGTTTTGTTTATGTAGCTCTGTTTGCTTTTAAGTCCAGACAGCAGTGGTTTCCATGCCTGGAGCAGCGCCACTTGCATGAAAGCCTATGGATTCAGTCGTTGGCCCCGTACTTGTGTACAACGCACAGCTCTTCCCCTGCAAAACAAGCCCCGATGCCTGTTGTGTAAATCTGAAAACCGCCGGGAAGCGGCTCCTGAAAATGCTGCTGCCGGCCTGACACCCGCTCGTCCTCTGATTTCAGGCTCTTCTTTTCTCGATCCAAAGTGCTCTGAGCAAGTTCCCACCAGAACCACCCAGTCCTATCAAAGCGTTTTTCCCTCTGAAACCTGCATCAAACACTTGGCGTGACCGTTGGGGACGTGATGTTAATCGGTAGCAAAGTCGTGCCTTTCCACCCCCTCAGGCACGCGGGTTGGTGCATAAACCTGACGCTGGCCAGACCTCTGTTCCCACACTCAGCAAGGGGCTGGCCATCAGTCTGTTATCTGAGCGACTGCGCCCGCGAACGGACGTGTCCACGGGGCCAGGACTCTGACTGTCCTGGACGGCAAGTCACGGCCCAGCGGGCGTCAGACGGGGACGTGTGGGGACACACCTGTGCAAGGTGGGGGCAAAGGGGTCCAGCAGCTCTCTGCTGAGGGAACTTACCTGTAAGCACACGGGGGAGCGCGTCCGAGTGGTCCCTGCTTCTGGCTTGAGGAAAACGCTTTGCTTCTGCCGGGGGCCCGTGGCCTGTCCCTCAGAGACCCGGAGGATCACACTTGGGATGCTGAGTCCCGCCCCCAGAACGGAGACTCCGGCGGCGGAGACGCCGCCCTGTGGGGGTTCCGCCTGAGCAGACACCCCAGTACGACACTCTCGGGACCCACACAGTCACGCGGCGGTGACTTCCGGTACTTTCTGGCCGGTGCTTGCATCTCACCAGGCTTTCTCCCAGACTCTCCTCCTGCCCAGGCGTTCCGCACACCCGCTTGCCTCCTTTGCTCTGCGTGTGCGTCTTGGGTGCAGAGCTGCATTTCCTTCCTCCCCGTTCCCTCACGATCTAAGAGCCGCGGGCGACGTGGACTGTGGCTCCAGACCGTCCTGTCTCTGTTCTGACGTTACAGATCCCAGCGTCGACCGATACCACGTGCAGTGGCTCCCGGAGGTCTGTGCCCACAACACCAGCGCCCGAGCAGAGGCGTCCTCTGGCCTCACCCAGGTGAGAGACGGGCACGTGGCGTTCGGGTCCTTTGACGTGCGTCGTAAACAGTGGACAGACAGCTGGGCAGAGTGACGACGGACATAGCTCGTTCTCACCGAGTGGCCGTTGGGCAGCAGTCAGGTGGGAGAGAAAACAGGACCGTCTCTGCTCACCCACTGTCAGCTCCCCGAGGGCGCGGTCCCAGGTCGTGCAGGGTGGGGCCTAAACGCAGAGAGAGGACACAGTTGCTGGGGGACCCCCAGGTCCCAGGAGAGACGCTTCTGAGACCCCGTGTGTCTCGTGTTAACTGGACGAAAGCTTCCCATTGTTTTCTGAATCTTGCCTCGGCCTCACGATCCACAGGTAGTATCCTGCCTTCGGGTTTCTGTCCGACCCTGCCATGTGGCATCCTGCTTTGCCACGGCCCTGGCCAGCTCCCGCTTGTCCAGGGAATGAACGACGTGTCCTGTGTCACGCATAGGGCACTGGTGCAGTTCCCGATGTGGGAGACGCAGCGGGAGAACACGGACTGCCTACGGATGGTAACCCTGCGGTACCAGGGTATGGTCCCACATACTGGGGGTTAGCGCACGAATTCCAGAGAAGTGTCAACAGGCCACCAAAAGAAACGGCAGCGCGTTGTACACAGTGTCGACGCCAGCAGCTGGTCTGTCATCTGGCAGGACAGTGGAACGTGTCCAAAGGCATGGCCCCACACGTCTCCTCTGCTGATAGATGATACTTAAGCAGAACATTCTTCTTTTGACTATTTTCTAAAGCAACAAGTAGGGTATTTTTAGAGTCCTATCTTGATCACATAACTGTAAGGTAGTCAGATAAAGCACGCCAGCGGGTCTGCACAAATACCGTTTTTACTGGATTCGACTTATCCCAACTCAGGCTTGCCGAGTCTGCTCCTTTTACGTTTTCGTAAGTGGTTCGCAAAGTTAGCGGACTTCACTTGAAAAGGCAGAAAGGAAAAAAAGAAACATTTTAAGAAGGGAAACTCCCTTGAAAAGCAGAGAAGGAAACGACGAGAGGCAGGGCTGCTTAAACTTTCTATGGGCAGGGGCGGGGCTTCTGGTGGTTTTACTTACAGATGCCTTGGGATCCTGTGCACTCTGGCCTGTTTTCGGGGGCAGCCGACCCGAGACTCGCCCTCTCTAGGAACTCGGACAGGCATAGTGAGCACGTGCGGAACACGGCCGATGTGGTAGGAGCAAGCAGGGAAATCCCCAGAATGCACTCTGCTGCAGGCTGCCACCTTGCCGTCTGCACACGGCTGCTAGCCCCCTTTCTTCTCCAGCTCTGCCCGAGGCCGCAGGGCCCGCCTTCCAGGCCCCACAGCAGTGGCGGGCTGTCCTGAGTGGCTGGCGTGGGGCTCCAGCAGCGCCCAGCAGAGGGGAGACTTCTCCCCAAGACAGAGCTTCAGGGAGGCAGCCATGTGGGCCCCGCCTGGCTGAGCCGCCTGGGCAAAGGGCCAGCCACTCGCCTCCCCGCACTGGTCTCCTGCCCCGCCCACCACAGTGGTGGCCTCCATCCTGACCGTGACCTCGCGTTGAGCCCTGGCGTGTACTGTGCTTGCCAGCCCAGTGTCCTGCCTCAGGGTGGCTGCCGTCCGGCAGGGAGCCCACCGGCCCCCTCGGTGCCCTGGACAGAGACGCCCCTGTGTTTTGTGCACACTGGACGTCATTCAGCAATGAGAGTCGTGTTTACAGTCCTGTGGTCCCACCTGCGTGGCAAGCGCCACACGCAGTCTGACAGGTCACACGCAGCTGCCGTGGTCCTGCTGCACCATTGTCCCGCTCAGTTCCGGGGTGCCTCCCACGCCTGGGGCGGCCCACTGTCCCCGTCACTCACAACGTGGACAGTGTCTCCTTGTAGGTCCATCAAAGCCACATCGCATGCTCTCCAAATACAGGAAACCATGCTTCTTGGAACAGAGCTCATTTCCTGCCACCTTTTTATCCCTAATGAGACGTATTGCTAGCATATTCTCTGTCTCTCTCTGTCTCACTCTAGGAAAATTATATAATTCTTCAGGATCTATCGTTTTCCTGCAAATATAAGGTGACCGTGCAGCCAATACGGCCCAAGGGCCGCTTGAAGGCAGAAACCGTTTTCTTCACGACTCCGCCGTGCTCCGCCCTGAAGGGGAAAAGCCACCGGCACGTGAGCTGTCCTGACGAAGCAGGTGCGTGGCGACCTGACCCACAAGTGTGCGTCTGTGGTGCTGGCCACACCGTGAAAACATTTCCCGACTGCCTTTCATGAGACCTGAGGAACTGACTGTACCCCTCTTCCTAAACTAGTCTGACGGCCAGGCTGGGAGGTAGCCTGTGGGTGGGGGCACCGCTATGTCACCCTCACGGCACGGGACGGACGTCCTCCGCTGCCAGTGTTAGCCCCTAGAAGCGAAGCCGAGGCTTTCTACATTGCTTGTGCCTCAGCGTGTTCGATGAAATTATTTCATTTTCATCCCAGCGCTACGGCACGAGACTTCCCTTTACGTACTTTCAACCCACTCCCCGTCCCCACGTCTTCCCCCGTCCCCTCTCCTTGCCAGAGCCTGTCCTCCTGTCCTGCGGTCGAATGAGCGTCCCGGACGTGACACACGCCCGTGAGCAGCCCTGACCTGGGATTCCTTCTAGTACCTTCCCCTGACGCTGGTCATGGCGTTCACCTGTGCTCTCGAAGAAGTAGCCAAGCCCTCCCAGGGGGCAGAACTCCCGCTCCTCCTCCTGTCCCCAAGGCTGGGTCCCAAAACGAATCCCCAGAGTACCCCGCACAGAGTTGCCGCACCCAGACGGCCTCTGGCTCGCTGACCGTCCCCACGGGTCACGGAGGGGATGGCCCGAAGCGTGCGGGAAGACCGAGGTCAGAGCGCGCGTGCGTCCCCACAGCTCCCGTGTGCCGTCGTGTCCCGCGGCCTCACGTGCTCCCTCCTGTCCTCTCGCTCCAGGGCACCTGCCTGCCAAGGGGCTCGCCAAGCCCGAGAACCTGTCTGCCTCGTTTGTCGTCCAAGACGCGAACATCACGGGCCACTTTTCCTGGAAGACGGCCAAGGCCAACCTCTACCAGCCCGTGACGGGCTTCCAGGTGACCTGGGCCGAGGTCACGACGGAGAGCAGGCAGAACAGCCTGCCCAACAGCATCATTTCACAGTCGCAGATACTGCCTTCCGTAGGTGCCCAGCCGGTTACTCTGCGCGCTGACACACGCTGCTGGGGGCCGGGGGGGCCCATCCCGAGGCGTATTCCCACATGTCCTTCCTGTGGACGCAGCAGTTTGCAAGTACTGACCACCTGTCACAGGGTCAGCTCGCCACGCCCGGGGTTACTTGGGCAGCCCCGAGCCTGCGAGCGACAGACCAGTTTCTCTGTGAATCCGGGGCGCTCTGGTCCAAGTGGACGTGCCCTGTTTGAAGTGTTAAATTGGGGGAAAATAGCTAAAAGAAGCTTGTTGTTTCTCTCCCTTTTCCCCCTTGGAATCTGGCCTGAGCCCATAATGCATTGGCCTGTCTTCCAGGCCACTTAATTCCTTGGCTTGAAAAAAAAAAAAACCATGTGTGGGCTTTTACCCTCTGAAAATGCCCTGAGGACATCCAACTCCGGCTCCGAAAAGAAAGAAAGGGAAGAAAAAAAACTTTAGTGCGGAAGGAAAAATTCCTTGGAATTAGAAAGTAGTTATTCTATGAATGCATTAGGTTTTATTGAATTTTGAAAAGAATGCGTTGGCATAAAAATAAACATTTTCGGTTATGGGCAGTGACAGACACTGTGATTTAAGGAAAACAGTTGGCTCGCTCACTGAAATGAGCACAATCAAGAATTCACATCACAAGCTGTCCAGAGGAAAACCTTCAACCATGGGAAAGTCTTATGTTAGGAATAAAAAGTGAAATCTCAAGGGTGAGCCCTGAGAACTGGCACCGTGGTACATGTGGACCCTGCCAAGTGTGCCCGGGCTGCCAGGGCTGAGCGCGGTGCCGAGAGGGGACAGGCGGGGGGCTCTGGCCGGGTGGCAGCTCCACAGTGAGGCCGCTGTGGGCTCACACCCGCGCTCTGCTCCCACGTGCTCTCCCTGGTCACACCCGTTCTCTGACCGGGACCAGTCCGTGGGAGAATGCACCCCTGCCCCGTGCCTGCTGGGTTACAGGTGGGCATACCCTTCTGTGCCCCTGCAGGATCACCACGTCCTGACGGTGCCCAATCTGAGGCCGTCTACGCTGTACCGGCTGGAAGTGCAGGTGCTGACCGCGGGAGGGGAAGGGCCGGCCACCATCAAAACCTTCCGGACGCCCGACCTCACGCTGCCCTCGGTGCACAGTGAGTGTGGGGCGCGGGGACCCTCTGATGAGTGACTTGTCCCAGGTCCCTGTGATGTGGGGGGGGGGGTGTCTCTTGATCTGAAATCCTTCCCCCCATGTGCGTGTCTCGCTGGACCTGACCGTAGCCACCATCAGCGCCATCGTGGGCTCGGGGACAAACCCGCCCTCCCTGGCATCGGCTTCCTTCCTTCCTCTTTCCTACACGTTTCCAGCTTCTTTCTTACTTACGTTTCACATCATAAATACACATGAGGGGGGACTCTAGTCTCCCAGCAATCTGAAAATTGAGATTTTCAAATACGACGATACAGGAAATACTTTGCTAAGGATTATTTTCTTATTACAATATTTAACTGTAATATATCACATAAATCTTCTTCATAGTATGACAAATCAATCTACTGGATTTACTGTGCAGTCAAGTTTTTAAAAAAGAATTATCACCCACTGTTTCAAAACAATGAGGTGCTTGCTGAATTTTAAATTACGTGCTTCATCTTTTTCCAGCTTAAACTTACAAAGCAGTGCCTCCAGATCTGTCTGGATTTACGTTTACAGTCTGCACTGGCAAATTTGCCCCGATGTCTGTGTGTGGCTAGAACTGTAGACAACACCCCTCAGCCCGGGAGAGCTTGGCACTCCCTTCCTTCGTAAGGGGGGGGCTGCCTTCCTGACACCCCTCCTCCGGAAACAGGTCTCATCCAAGGACTGGTTACGTTTTTAACTTCGAGGAAACAGAAGGACTTTGGGGCCAGGGGGCACCTGGGGGCTCAGTCGGTTGAGGGTCCAGCTATTGTCATGATCTCGAGCCTCACACTGGGCTCCGTGCTGCCAGTGCAGAGCCTGCTTGGGAGTCTCTCTGCCCCTCCCCTTCCGCCTCTTTCTCCAAATACACTTTAGGAAGGAAAGAGAAGGCAGGGCTTTGCTGTGCTTGTGTAACTGGACGATGCAGGAAGCCAGGCTGTCCTCCTCTTGTGAGTTCATGGATTTAGGGGAGAGGAGGGGGCGGCTGATCCCGAGCAGGGGAGCCGCGGTGCGGGAGGGAAGGCTTCCTGGGGCTGATGCTCTCCCCGCCGGTCCCTGGCTGGCTGTTGCGCAGCAATGACCGATACCTATGTCCTGTCGCCCTGCAGGACCCCACCTCAAACACCGGCACCCTTATCATTACAAGCCTTCTCCGGAAAGGTACTAGCCGGCTCCAAAAGAGGTCTAAGAATGGACGGGATGTGCTGGCGTGTTGAGCTGCCAGGCCTCCGCCTACAGGCAGGCGCCCCCCGGACTCCCTCCCCCATAACTCTGCGCCCAAGGGACCTCTGCTGATCGGGGACACACAGTCAGTGGGGACGGAAAGCGGATTCCCACGAGGACGAGGCCATGAGGATGCGGCCCGGGGAGCTGCACATGTGAGTCCCCAGTGAACGACGCAGGAGGGACCCTCCCTGGGTTCGCGGCCGCACGCCCTCAGTCAGTGCCACCAACACACAGTTCAGCCCCGCACTCGGCCTCACTCGAATCAGCAAAACGTTTAAAAACGATGCTTTGATTTGCAAAGTCAACTAAGGTGATGCAGTTTTTAGGCCCTATTTATTGCAATCTCCCATAAGATGATTTATATCATGTGTAATTTTTACCCTCAAATACAGCAATCAGTTTAAACCTCCGCCTGTCCCTAAACTACATCCGCACAAAGGCAAACAGCATTGCATCTGTCAGCCGTGGTTTTTGAGAGACATCCAAGTCAGGAACGATTCAGCCAACCAACCTGCTATCCAGAGTCTGCCTCGGAGAAATTAAAATTCTTTCCTGGGGATACTTGTTAGTATTTCATCCTGCAAAGGAGAACTTTTCCTACTAGGTTTTCTTATCTTTTCCTTGTTTCCTTCATGCAGGAAAGGGCTGCTGATAGGCTTTGTTTTACCACTTTACGCATCTAAAAATTTACAAAACCTCTTGCTTAAAATGAAAGAAACCCAAGGATCTTTACTAAAGTGCTGCCTTTTCTTAATCCATGTAACCTACTTGTCTGCTAGAATATTCTCTGTTCTCGGTCATGTAGGAAACACAAGGCCATGATTGACAGAGGGCAGCAACTCACTCTTTCAGATCCCTCCTATTGCCCTGTTTGGCTCCAAACTACCCCTTTTTAGCATGGACTTGGGGCAAACGCACACATCAACTATACATAATGTCACCGTGTCCCTGGGGGCAGCCTTCCACCCAGAAATCCTCAGTTTAATAAAATTTGTTCTTGAGGGAATATCACATTTACAGTTTGAAATATGCAGATGTTTTTGTGTCTCTAAGGGTGTGTGACACACACACACACGCATCACTGACCTTGAGCATGACTTCCCGAAGAAACTGTTCACAGCTACCAATGATGGATAAAGATGAGTTCTAGAGAGAAAATTATACATTTTTCCCATCAGTGCTTATTCTATGAGGACAAAGCAATGTATCAAAGTTAAACATTTAAAGGAAAGGCTTCCTTTCATCGTGTGCCTGAGGAAACTGGGGGACGTTTGGGTACCGTGGTCTTGGGGGCCGATGGCGGCGGTGGGCACTCACCGTGTGGGCGCCGAGGGCTCCTGGGGGCGGCGGCTCAGGCCTCCTCCACGTCCCGCGGCTTCTGCACAGCGTCAGGACGCAGAGGCTCTGCAGGAGGAAGAGAGACTGGTTCCATTGAGGCCCCTCTTTAGGAAACGCGGTCTGGACGCACGGACATGGGGTGGCAGATGCTGAAAACTGCTTCCTGGGCCGTGAAGACTTTTACAAGTCGACGACGCAGGCGCTGTTTTGCAGCCAGGCACAAGGGACACCCCGGGGCGCGTCAGCAGGGACGCCTCCTGCTGGTTTTCTAAAGTCCCAACGCGCTCTGGGCCACACTGAGCACGTGTGCTGTGCAGTCACCTGGTGCTAGCAGGGACGCATCTGGAACGGACGGTGCAGGAGACCCCCCCCCCCCCCATTTCAAGCAGCCCCGATGCTGACCCAGCACCACAGTTCTCTGCGAGGAGGCTGACTTCCGCCACTGCCCTCAGCGGTATCTGATTTTCAACTTGTCAAATTTTCACACACGAAGACGTCTGATACCAGCTCCCCGCGTGTCTGCTACCTTCACGTGTCACGAACAATCCCAGGGTTGGTGCCACTGCAGTTCTGTCCTGTTGTCCAAAATGGAGGCATGCATACATAGATGTGAAATATTATTAAATTATTATGTCCGTTGAATGTTACGAAGTTTAGCTAAGTTTCCTTTATCCGGGCAATAGACAGTGAGCAAATCTATGTTTCGTGTGGATGAAGGTCCCGAAGCGTGCCTCTCCCTGAGGAAATCGAGAGCAGCGCGTAGGAGCGTCTACTTTAGGTGATTAAGGAAGCATGAGTTTCTCTTATGAATTGCAATAATATGCAAATTGGTCAAATTATAATTAGATTTTTTTAATTTTAAAAATTCGAGTGCCCTAATAAAGATATCACTGGGGATTTTCCCCCTTTAAACACAGTCTACGTGGCTACGTCTCTAATACGTCATGTTGAAACTAAATGCGTTCCTCTTATCTGAGGACACCTATATTCAGCAATAGTATTTTCTCTTCAAACTGGAGCCCAACAGAACTACCGAGTCCTCGAGTCCCACGGCTCACTCGTGTCCCCGCAGCTGCAGGGACGCGCACGTGCACTTAGCCGGGGCCTGTGGCGTGACGTGTAGGCGAGCCTGTGCCCTCTGAAGCCGTTCGCTGTTTCAATATGACGTATTAGAGACAGTAAAATGGAGGACACGTAGTTGTTTGAAATGATTATTAAACCAAACTCAAGTTTAAAGATGCATCTATCCCCGGGGAGCCTGGGAGAGCCCGTCACTGACTCTACAGGGCAGGCTTTCCGCAGCTCAGCCCCGCGGGCGTGCGGGGCCGCTCACGCTCTGGGGCGCACGTCCTGCGCAGTGTGCGGTGTCCCTGGCCCCTTACCTGCCAGATGTCCCCAAGTGGGGACAACCGAGTCTCTGGCTTGCAAGTCCTGAAAAGTCACAGCATTTGGCTCCAAAGCCCCGTACTGTCGTGTCTGTCCGCTGAATCCCGTGATGGTAAGACTGACCTCTGACTTGTGTGTCGGGCAAGTGCAGTCAGCGTCACTTGTGGTAACGGCTTATTTATTTAGTGCCCTTTCTCACACCATGGATTTCCTAAGTTTTCCTATTCCCGTCTCGGAATCTTGTTCTAGAAACCTTCCCCTTATAAGCAGAACACGAAGGCTATCTATCTGTCGCATGTACTTAGGACTCACTGAAAATAATAAATGCATAAAGATGGTGACTCTAATCTACGGTTGTGCATGGCCAGACTCCGTTTCTTACCTCTACTGAACATGGTAGCAAGTTATAGCATTTCCGGAGTGATTAACAGAGGTCTGTATGTAAAGTTACTGTTTCTTAATTATACTGTAGAGTGCAGATAACAAAAGACCTACCTTCTCATCCAAATGGCCAACAGAGTTCACGCCTCTTAGACTGGTCATTCCGAGTCAATATTTATTTATGTCTGTAATAAAAAAAAAAGTGATTTTTGTGTATGTCTGTCATGTTATTTAGAGAAACGTAATCCTGTAAAAAAAGTTTGTAAAAAAAAGTATTGTAAATAGGCTGATATTCTGTGACTCATTATTTTCATGTTAGAGTTTGTACATACTGATTCAGTAATAAAGTATCCTTACACCTGCCCGGTGGACTAGACTCATTTATTCAATACTTTCATTTTCCCATTTTTCCCCTGTGTTCCCAGGGAGAGTCAAAGAGTCAGCATGGACGGATTTTGAGGTGTGGCGAGTGCAGCACGCGGCCCTCCAGCCGGAGGAAAGTGTTCTGGGGGTCTGAAGATCAACACTCTTGAGAGTGCGTTCGTAGAGTTGACTTAGGGCTGGTGTGGCGGTTTTTACCCACAGTCTACAACGTGAAGCGCCCACCCCATGCCCCCATAAAATGCTAGAGGTGCGGAGCGCTCTGCCTCTGAGGTTCCCACGCCGCGCGCTGTGTTCCGCGCTCCCGGGCTCCGCGGAGGCCTGTCGGAGCTGCCCGCACGTCCCACTGGGCATCGGTGGCCGCGGCGCGCCTGCTGATGGACGAGCAGAAGGCCGCCGTGAAGCGTGACGAATGACGTGGTGTTCTCGGGGAGCCTCCGCCTTCTCCTTCCCCCATAAAATCACCCACTTAATTTATACATTCACTCAACAAACATTCCCTCAGTTTCTGCCGTGTCCCGGCCCCGTTCCTAGAGGTGGGACTTTGCCTACAAAGGGAAATCTCCCCGTTTGCTTTTTTCCGGTAGGCAGAGAAGTGATACATAAGACAGGACCCTAAGTGAACAGTGAATAATAAATGAAAGCGCTCAGAGGTGGGGAGGTAGGGAGCTGAGACGCTGTGAAATGCAGTCAGAGGGGTCAGGATATGAAGTTCAGGTCTCATGAGTGTTCTTAAAGGTCACTCTGGCTGCCAGGGGCAGAAGAGGCTGTATGAAGCACAATGCGAGCAGATGAGGCAGAAGACCGTGGCCTTTGTCCACGTAAAGACAGGAATACGGGTTAAAATGCAAAGGTCACAGTAGACGTGCGGAGAGGCCAGCAGCTTGGGGCTGTGTTGTGGAAGCTGCACGGAGAAGACACACGAGCAGGTGAGCCAAAGACAAATAAAGACCTGCTCTGAACAGCACTCGGGGATTTTCAAACCACAAGGGTGAGAGGTTCTTTAAAAACACTTAGCGGGAACACGTATGAATCCAGACCCCCAAGGCCACATACTGTATGACAGCATTTTAAAAATATTTTTGAGACAGGAGGACAGAGGATCTGCAGCGGGTTCTGTGCCAACAGCAGAGAGCCTGACGTGGGCTCCAACTGCGAGCTCACGACCTGAGCCAAAGTCGGACTTGACCGAGCGAGCCAGCCAGTGCCCCGTGTGCCTGGATTTTTATCAGAGTGCGGACTCGGGAAGCACACGCATGCGCAAGGCGGGTGGCCCGCAGCTGGGGGCGGGGGCGTGCCAGGGAGCGCCCCAGGGGCACAGGGCCTCCCAGCGGAGTTGATGGAGGCGCCCTCTAGCTGCAGGAGGTGTCTGCACAACACCGCGAATGGACCAAACGCGACTGGGCTGCACACGTCAAAATGGTTCATTCTGTGTTTACGTGAGTCTTACTTCAATAGGAAACAAGTCTGAGCAATCCCGCCTAATATATATATGCCTAATATACACGCCCACGTGCACGGGCATGCATCCTGCTGGATTGTAATGGAAATACCACTTACCAGCTCTCACGCGTGCCAGGAGATTCATGTCTTTATCCGCAAAGTCGGTCATCCCTCTGGTTTTCAAACGGAAAGTTTGCAAAACTGGTGCCAGAGAAAGGGCAGTGCTGCTCCGACCTGGGGGAGGAAGTGCTTGGGTTGTATTCTAGGTGGTTCTGAGCACCAGCAGAGAGTATCAGGAGATGCCAGGCCTCAGATGGCAGCGGTGGCTGCCCCACCCCGGGCCGAGACCCTGCAGCACCACAACTACTTCACCCGTGTCTCCTCCTGCCTTTGACTCCCTGCAGCCCTGGGACCAGAGTCACCTCCCAAGCCGTGACCCAGTCACTTCCACCGGTCTCCTCACCCTCCATTCTTCTGTCCGCCCCTGTCACGCATTCAGCCTCCACGCCTGCTGCACTCTCCCCCCCTGGAGCCACACCACGGGATAACCCGTTGCTGGGGTGGGGGGAGCACCGCGTCAGACACTGCGATGGACACTTTCAGGACTGTTCCCTTTGGGGACATGTTTTCACACAGCTGTGTCTTAAGAACATGAGTCTGGCGGCGGCGCCTAGCGGCTGGGTTGGTTGAGCATCTGACTCCTGATTTTGGCTCAGGTCATGATCTGTAGGTTTGTACAATCGAGCCCCGCATCAGGCTCTGTGCTGAGCACGGAGGCTGCTTCAGATTCTCTCTGCCCCTCCCCTACTCATGCTCGCTCTCTCTCTCTGTCTAAACTAAAAAAAAAAAAGAACGTGACTTTGTAAAAACTTGGACAATGCTTTTACTTTGAGCTGCCACTTGTGGGACTCGTCAGTGAGGGAGAGGTCACTGTGGGTGACAGAGAAAACTTTAAACACTAAGAGTTGGGTCCTCTCTGTTCGGAGGCACGTGCAGCGCACCTGCCCCTCCCCGCACCGGCTTTCCCATTCAACGTGAGGATTTCACCACTCGATAGTGACTTAGAAGTTGGGTTTAGTTATGTAGGAGGAGTTTGCAAATTCCAAAGTGTGTGTGTGTTTAGAAACCCCAGGTACCAGGGGACTGCAGTCTCTAACAGGAATGTGCAGGCTGTATCTGCTCTAGCACTTTCTGATGTCTGGCCCGAGGGGGCAATGGGGTGCGCTCTAGAACAAGATAAGGAGCGAACACAGTTCACGTGAGATCTTCATAATGACAAGCCCTGATCTACAGATAATGCAGTAAGAGGACTTCAGAGAAGCAGACGAAGAGCAAACGAAATCCTAACTAACAGGCACAAAGCAAGTGAGCCAAGTCCGCAGGAGCACTTTGTGCAAATGTGCAGAGCAAGGAGCACCGGGCACTGAAAGGGGGAGACGAGCGGAGGCGGGAGGGAGCACGGGGCCCCGGGCACATCCCCGAAGCCCGTGCTGGCTCCTGTGCACAGTGATGAAGGGTCAGAGGTCAGCCTCGGACGCCTGCCAAGGTTCAGGAGGGGACACGCTGGTGGAAACACAGCCGGAGGGGCGTGGGGCAGGCTTCCTGGGTCCCAGGAAGAGCGCAGTCTCCCCTCCGGCCCTCACCGGCGACAATCTGGCTTTGCCAAACTTCAGTGACAAGCCGCGCACTCATGGATGGCCCATCTTTCCGGGAGGAGTCCTCTTGCCTTTTTTTCTTTTTAACTTGCTGCTCTGAATTGTAGACTCCACGCAACTGTGAGAAATAATTAAGACAGGTTATCACCCTGGACCTTCATGGGGCTCCAGCCACAGTGACATTTTCCCCAATGACAGTGCGACAGCCCAACCCAGAGAGACAGCTGTGGCAGCCACAGAGCTTACGCTGAGTTCACTGGCTTTACACGCACCAATGTGTGGGTTTCATTCCATTACGTGTATGCGTGCTACTCTGCTAGGACATCTAAGACAATTACTTCCATTAATCTTAAGGAAGTGTTACATATTTCTGCACGTTTCCTAGGGCCCAATGCCAACTGTCTTCCGTTGACTTTCCGTATATTCTGTAGATACGATGAACTCAATATGCATCTGATGACCATCTTGAATTTCAGTCAATGCACTGTATTCTGAAGGGGCTGCAAGTCTGACAGATGTGTCTAAAAAACCTGTCTTGTTCACTGAAACTAAATTAAAGCGTAATTAAAATCCAGAGATTTGAAAAGTCATTTCACGGACTCCTAGTAATGTGCGTGCATCTCTATGGTCTAGAAGTGGATTTGAGGAAGAAAAAACAGGAAACGGAAATTCGTTATTCTTTAGAACGGTAAACAGCGCCCACAGTGGGGAAGTTTCCAGTCTCAGATTAAAGGAACACTTAAAGACTGGGGTTTGAATGATCGCCTCTGGCTATGAGCATGACCCTGGGGCAGCTGCTCTCAGAACTGGCTGCCTCGTGGGAGCCCCTGGGGGCCTTGGAGCCCAGCCTCTTCTGGCACCTTCAGCTCTGCAGGGTGAACAGCAGAGCCGTCTGAAGGCGGCCCCAGCGAATCGTCCTACCCGCCTGGTGCGGAGCCCACTCTCCCAGACGACGGGAGATCCGAACGGACGGTAAGTGGTAGCAACATTCCCGCCCGCACGGCCGACGGAGCAGAGTCGCACCGCAGGGTTGGGCTGATGGCACCGGAGGGAATCGAAGGGTTCGGATGACACTTTACACTTCACGGAATCATATGTGCAGGCGCAGGCACTGAATGCGCATGCACATAGTCCCGTGTGTAGACGGATCTCTACACATGGAGCTCACCCAGTGGCCCTTCTCTTGGGGGGCCTGGGGATCACTGGGGGCAGTCCGACACGACATACGGGTGGTCGCCCGCAGTTTGGGTACGCCAGCGTGCGTTGGTGGAACTTACAATCCTTTCGGGCCCGGCGAAGTCGCTTTCAGGGAGGCCGCT
>NC_043717.1:4811657-4841797 GCF_006229205.1 Suricata suricatta | reverse complement strand
TACGGGGGGCACTGCAGGTAAAGGGGGGGACACTGCGGGTACGGGGGGCACTGCAGGTAAAGGGGGGGACACTGCGGGTACGGGGGGCACTGCAGGTACAGAGAAGGGAGATGAGTAGTAGCCAGAGCAGACATCCCAGCACCGGGCACTCACATGGGGAAAACAAATCCCCAAATCATTTGGCTTTGAAAACCAAAGGGATTTGACTTCTTGGGCTCTAACAGCTGCTGGGGCTTAACACCTAGAGCTTTAAAACCAGCAGACTCTGCTCTCGGGGGGCCCGAGGGCGAGGGGGAACAGTCTCTCCCATGAAGACGCAGCGTAACAAACAACTGTGGAGGTACAACGTAAAACATACGGGAGGGAGACCTGTTGACTCATGTCAGAGCACGGGACAGAAGTCTTGGCGGACTTCTTCAGGAACCAGAGCTGGCGGGCACCATTCCGACCACTAACCCAGCCCCACGAGACATGTTAAAGGGGTGTTCTTGAATGGAAAGACCATAAGCAAAGTAACTAAGAAAAGTAGGAGCACCAGAGCAGTGAAAAGTAACTACAGCTACAGAAATCAATCAAGGAATTCACAAAATGAAAGGATGTAACGAGTGATCCCAGGACATAAGGCGTGTGTCAGCGGGAGAGGAGTAAAGAATGGGCACAAACGGGCGGTGCCTGCGGGGCTCAGTCGGTTGAGTGTCCAACTTGGACTCAGGTCAGGATCTCACAGTCAGTGGTTCGAGCCCCGCGTCGGGCTCTGTGCTGACAGCTCGGAGCTCAGAGCCTGCTTCAGATTCTGTGTCTCCCTCTCTCTTTCAGCCCCTCCCCCGCTAGTGCTCTCTCGAACTGTGAGAAGAGAGCAAGAGACGAGAGGAACAGAGAAGAACTAGAAAAACTGTCAAGCAAGTAACAAAATGACAACAAATACATATCTATCAATAAACACTTTGAATGTAAAGAGACTACATGTTCTAATCAAATGACACAGGATAGACAGTGCAATGGATAAAAAAAAACATCCATCTATATGCTGCCTACAAGTGATTCATTTCAGACCAAAGGACACATGAAGATAGAAAGTGAAGGGATGAAAAAGCATGTATCACGCCAACAGAAGTGATATGGGTATGAAGAGAAAGAAGCCTGGGTAGCAACAGTCATGGACGAGAAAGACTTTAACACAGAGACTGTAACAAGACATAAAGGAACACTCTCCCAAATCATAAAGAGGACAATCAAGAAGATGTGACAATTGCAAATATTTATGCAACCAACAAGGAAGCACCCAAATATATAAACCACCTAAATACAAACATAAAGCAATCAATAATAATAGAATAGTAGGGGACTTTAACACCCCACTTACATCAATGGACAGATCATTCTGAAAACCAACAAGAAAACTGTGGCTCTGAATGGTACACTGGACCAGAAGGATCTAACAGATACATTCAGAACATTCCATCCAAAAACAACAGAAGACACATTCTTTTGAAGTGCACTTAGAATATTATCCAGAATAGATCACATGTGAAGCCATAAAACAAGTCTCAACAAATTAAAAATAGCAAAGTCATGTCATGTGTTGTTTCTCACCTAATGCTATGAAACTAGAAATCAATCACAAAAAAAGAATCTGGAATGGAACCCAAAATATGGAGGCTAAATCAGATGCTACTAACTGATGAATACATCAACCAGGAAATCAGAAAGGAAATTAAAAAACAACAACAACACAGGCAGACAAATGTAATGGTCCAAAATCTTTGAGATGCAGCAAAAGCTGATTCAAGAGGGAAGTTTATAGCAATAGAAGCCTACCTCAAGAGGCAAGAAAAATCTTAAAGAAACAACCTAACCTTACACCAAAAGGAGCCAAAGGGAAAAAAAAAAAAAAGAAAAGAAAATCCAAAACTAGTAGAAGGAAGGAAATAATAAAGATTAAAGAAAGAAACAAAATAGAAACTAAAAAACCCAAAAGAAGATCAGTGAAACTAGAAACTGACTGAACAGATCAACAAAACTGATAAACCTGTAGCCAGATTCTTGAAAAAGAGAGAGAGAGAGGATTCAAATAAAATAAGAAATGAAAGAGGAGAAATAACAACCAACAGTATAGAAATACAAAGGATTATAAGAGAATATTATAAAATATTAAATACCAACAAATTGGACAACCTAGAAGAAATGGATAAATTCCTTGAAACACATACCTCCCAAAACTGACTTAGAAAGATACAGATATGTAAGTGAGTAATCACTGAAATCTACTCCTGAAACCAATACTGCCCTGTATATTCACCAAAATTTAAATTTAAAAATTTTTCAAAAAATATATTAAAAAAAGAAATAGATCATTTGAATGGCCTGATGGCTAGAAATAAAATTGAATCCATAATCAAAAAAGCTCCCAATATGACCCTAATATAATGCTGTATGTTAACTATGCTGAAATTTAAAAAATAAAATAAAAAGCCTCCCAATAACCAAAAGTCCAGGACCAGGTGTCTTTACAGAGGAATTCTACCAAATATTAAAGAGTTCATAACTATTCTTTGCAAGCTCTGCCAAAAAATACAAGAGAAAGAAGAGCTTCCAAATTCATTCTATAAGGCCAGCATCACCCTGATAACCAAAAGCAGGTAAGGACACTGTACGGGGAAGAAAGAGAATCACAGTCCAGGACCTCTGATAAACACAGGTGCAAACATCCTCAACAAAATAGTACAACAAAATTCAAAAATACATTAAAAATTCATCCACTGTGGCCAACTGGGACTTATTCCTGGAATGCAAGTATGGTTCAATATTCACAAATTAATCAATGTGATAACATCACATCAACGAGAAAGAATAAAAACAATATGATCATTTTAGTAGATGCAGAAAAAGCACTGGACAGAGAAGAACATCCATTCACGATAAAAACCCTCAGCAAAGTAGGTTTAGAGGGAACACATCCCAACATAATAAAGGGCGTCTGTGGAAAACCAACAGCTCCCATCATCCTCAGTGGTGAAAAAATTAGATTTCCCCTAAGATCCAGAACAACACAAGGATGTCCGCTCCCACCACTTCTATTTCTATTCAGCATAGTGCTGGAGGTCCTCACCACAGAAGTCAGACAAAGGAAAGAAACTAAGACATATCCAGATTGGGGGAAGAAGTAGAACTTTCCCTATTTGCAGATGACATGACATTACCTAGAGAGAACACTAGCGACTCCTCCAAAAAAAAAAAAAATAGTAGGAGGAATAAAG
The DNA here is from genome assembly GCF_006229205.1 of Suricata suricatta. Taxonomy (NCBI): domain Eukaryota; kingdom Metazoa; phylum Chordata; class Mammalia; order Carnivora; family Herpestidae; genus Suricata; species Suricata suricatta. The sequence goes on along the minus strand of NC_043717.1, from coordinate 4,838,540 downwards.
GAATTCAATAAGGTCGCGGGATACAATAGAATATTCAGAAGCCCTTCACATATGGGAACTCGCTTGCACTGTTGGTGGGAATGCAGACTGGTGTAGCTACTCTGGAAAACAATGTGGAGGTTCCTCAAAAAATTAAAAATATCATGGCCCTATGACCCAGGAATAGCACTATTAGGAACTGATCCAAAGGAGACAGGAGTGCTGATGCATAGGGGCACATGTACCCCAATGTTTATAGCAGCACTTTCAACAATAGCCAAATTATGGAAGGAGCCTAAATGTCCACCAGCTGACGAATGGATCAAGAAGATGGGGTTTATATATGAAATGAAATAATGCTTGGCAGTGAGAAAGAATGAAATCCTGCCATTTGCAGCAATGTGGATGGAACCGGAAGGGATTGTGCAGAGTGAAATAAGTCAGTCAGAGAAGGACAGATACCATATGTGTTCACTCATCTGTGGAACATGAGAAACTTAACAGAAGATCATGGCGGAAGGGAAGGGGAAAACATAGTTACAAACAGAGAGGGAGGGAGGCAAACCTCAAGAGATTCTTAAATACAGAGAACCAACTAAGGGTTGATGAGGAGGTGGGGGAGAGGGGAAAACAGGTGATGGGCATTGAGAAGGACACTTGTTGGGATGAGCACTGGGTGTTGTATGTAAGTGATGAGCCACGGGAATCTACCCCCAAAACCAAGAGCTCACTGTATACACCTTACGTTTGCCAACTTGACAATAAATAATATAAAAAAGAAATCTGTTATTTCTGAACACTAACAATGAAGTAGCAGAAAGAGAAATTAAGAAAACAGTCCCATTTACAATTACACCAAGACTATAAACACCTAGGAGTAGACTTAAACAAAGAGGTGAAAGATCTGTCCTCTGAAAACTATAAAACTCTGATAAGAGAAACTGAGGACAGCACAAACAAATGGGAAGGTATTCCGTGATCATGGATTGGAAGACAAATACTGTGAAAAATTTCCAGACTACTTAAAGCAATCTACAGATTTAATGCAATCTCTGTCAAAATACCAACAGCATCTTTCACAGAGTTACAACAAATACAACAAATACAAAGTCGCCAAAGCAATTGTGAAAAATAAGAACAAAACCGGAGGAATCGCAATCCCAGATTTCAAGATAAACCACAAAGCTGTCGTCATCTAACGAGTATGGTACTAGCACACAGACAGGCATGCAGATCAGTGGGACAGAATAAAGAGCCCAGAAATAAACCAACAATTATATAGTCATTTGTCTCTGACAAAATAGGCCAGGATATGAAATGGGAAAAGGACAGTCTCTTCAACAAGTGGTGTTGGGAAATGTGGACAGCTATGTGCAAAAGAATGAAGGACCACTTTCTCACACCACACACAAGGATAAACTCAAAATAGATCAGAGACTTAAATGTAAGACCTGGAACCATAAAAATACTAGAACGCAGCACAGGCAATAATGTCTCCGACATAAGCTGTCAACATTTTTCCTAGATATGGTTCCTGACGCAAGGGAAACAAAAGCAAAAATAAGCTGTTGGGTCTACCTCAGAATAAAAGGCTTCTGCACAGCAAAGGAAACCATCAACAAAACTGAAAGACAACCTACTGACTGGAAGAAGATATTTGCAAATGATATATCCAATAAGGGTTAGTGTCTAAAATATATAAATAACATGTAACTGAACATCAAAAACCTCCAAACAATCCAATTAAAAATGGGGAGAAGACAAGAACAGACATTTCCTCAAAGAAAACACATGGATGGCAAAGAGACACATGAGAAAATGCTCAATATCACCCACCCTCAAAGAAATGCAAATCAGAACCATAAAGAGATATCACCTCATACCTCTCGGAATGGCTAAAATCAGTAAGACAGATAACAACACGTGTTGGCAAGGATCTGGAGAAAAAAGAACTCTTGTGCACTGCTGGTGGGAATGTAAACTGGTGTGATCGCTTTGGAAAACAGTATGGAGCTCCCTCAAAAAATTAGAAAATAGAACGACCATATGATCCAGTAATTCCACTAATGGGCATCTACCAAAAAATGTATATGATTCTGAATGTATATGATAATACGTTTACGTATAGATGGAGATCAAGTTCAATGTCAATGTGACTTGATCCGCCGAAGGCTCTTGTTTGCGTTTTCTGTTTTGGTGTTGTTTTTGGAGTGACACCCGACGGATTCCATCAGACCTTCGTGGTGGGATGTTTCCAGAGCTTCTGAACCGACTGTAACATGCAGCCAGAGCAACCAGCACTGCCTCACAGGGGTATCCAACCTCTCGGTGCTGCAATGATCATTTCTGCAATCCGCCTGCGACCTAGCTCTTCTTGAACTACCATTGGGTTTGCTGACTGGCACGTGTACTGACCTGGGTGTGGGTAAAGTTTCAGTTCTCCTACAAAATCTTCCCCCTTTTTCCTTTCTTCCTCCCTTAACCAGAGAGGGCAGCAATCTTAATTGCTTTATTATTTTACAAAGAAAATTATCCTTGCTTTTTGGTTTCCGAGTACATTTGGGAACCTTCAGGAGGCATGCTTTTAAGGGCTCAGTCATGACTTGAATAAGAGCACAGTATATACACAGTCTGTGTTTTCTTAGCAATGACACACCACGTTGGGGTTGGCAAATATTTGCACGGTCCCCTCTTGTCATCACTTCCTGTCAAAGGGCCAGTCTGATGGTAGATTTGACGGTCTAGGCTGGACGTCTTGAGAACTGAAAACAAGTGCCTTTAGCAGGCTGGGTAGGACTAGACATTCTGGTTAGGAATATAAACGGTGAGGTTCCTATGTTTGGCCCAGGGCCAGGCCGCTGAGCACTCAGCATCTGCTCAGTCGGACTGTCAGGTGGAGACGCATTTTTGTGAACATTTTACGTGTGTGAACGCTGCCCGATGTTTTTAACTGCACTTGTATAGAAATAAGTGTTACTGCACGAACTCTGTCAAATGATAACTGTAAATATCATCAAGTAATTACCTTGCGTAATTTAAAAAAGGCTTACTGACTGATGACTAGACTGAAGACCCATATTAGTGTTTGTCCACACAAAGATTACTGTAATTCTTTTCCAACCTTCCTTCGTGCCGTGAGGTAGACTTAACAATGGAAGTATTTACAGGGACTCTGTTTCCAAAGGCAGTCCTGCCAGAGGGGGTGGCTGATCAAAGACTAGTGTTTCTACCATCAGCGACGCAAAGCATTTTCGTGTCTTACTATCAGAGTCACAACACTTCCTTCGTCCAAAACGGCAGGGTGTGACTCTGGTGCCAGGCTGAAGGGAAGATGGCAGTGAGCCTTCGTTCCCTGCAGCCTCATGTATCAGGCTGTCCCTTGGCACTGCCACAGAGGTTTCCAGAAGCCTTCCCAAACCGCAGCCCCGGCCAGAGCCTGCTGACATCCCAGCAGAGGCACAGGCTGGCCCCACCGCCGCCTCCCGCGGGCAGGCATGAGCGCGCCAGCCCCGTGTGCACAAAAGCAACTTTGTACCGTGGCTGCTGAGCTTCACAGGTGCTGTATTGTCATCTGGGCAAATGCCAGCGACCTCGAGGGAGGCCCGGAGCCAAAACACCAGCACTGATCCCGTTGATGACAACCCAGCACCTGCAAAAAGCAAATGAAAAACACTGGGGAGGAGTGACGGAGAACAGAGCGTCCGTCCTGCCGAGGGCCGGGCCTCCGCAGCGGGCCAACGACACCCGCCGCGTGGTGAGCCCAGCGCACGTCCACGTGCGTGTCGTGAGGCAGACAGAGCTGAGCTGAGCACCTGGAACACGTACTTTATGGAAATGCGTGGCCTTTTCCGTGAAGTCCCTGGAAGAGTTTGGAAAGGGGACTCTTCTGCATAAATGTCTTACTGCCTTAAGGAACCATTTGGGGAGGCTGCTTTTTCTTGCAAAGTTGTTGTCTGTTGCCTCCTCTTCCCCAGAACATTCGACTCGGCTGCACGCAGACTTCTCGATGTCTGTCCACATTCCAAAGGTGAGAACTCTTTAGTCACAGAAACAAAGGCTGGGCTTTGCAGCTGGGAGGGGCCTTCCCGGCACTTGGCACAAAGGAAGAGACTTAATCTCCAGCCATAAATAAAGCTTTGTCCACCGAGGGGAGCCTGCGTGAGCTGATGGCCCAGGTGGGTGATGAGCCGTTAAGTAGGGGTGGGAGCGGTAAGCGGGTGTCTGAGGACAAACACACGCACGGGGATTCAATCCTGAGGCGGAGCCTACTCGGGAAGGCAGACAATGGTCCCCACACAAATGGCCTGGCAGTGTGCTCTAGGGCCACCCAGGGTGAATCTGAGAATTCGGCGTGGCGACTGATCCAGCAATTCTTCCCCATGCCATGGGTTTAAGAAACCAAAGTGGAGGCACCTGGGTGGCTCAGTCGGTTGAACGTCCTTAGGCATAATGATCTCACAGTTTGTGAGTTCAAGCCCCACATTGGGCTTGCTGCTGTCAGCACGGAGCTTGCTTCAGATCCTCTGTCCCTCTCTCTCTCTACCTGACCCCTGCTTACATGGTGTCTCTCAAAATAAATAAACTTAAAAAATAAAAAAAGCCAAAATCTGTGCATCAACCTTAATGGCCACACTTCATCATTCCGTTTAATATTTGCACAAATTCCCTATTAACTTGCTAAAACACTGGTGTTCACAATTCCATGGTCTTCCAGACCTTTCGATACAACACATGGAATTGGAGAAGAATACCCTGGGTTAATTCTCTCCCCCACCTCCCCCTTCCTTTCCCCGCCTCTCCCTCTCACTGCAGCAAACTCTTTGTGCTTGGCACGCTGTAAAGTGTATGCAGAGACAGCCTGTCCTGGACTCGGTAGGCCCGTAAAACCCGAGGAAGGGAGCCCGAGGCCGGGCATCTGTCTTCCGGGCTGTTCCTCGTCTCACAGCCACCCACACGCTTGCTGTGAGGCCCCTCTTCCCAAGCCTCGGCCACCCTGCCGTTGGGTGCTTCTCACACTGCGTTACGCTGCCTTCTCTCGGCTTCTCTGGGCCACAGTCTGGGTCCGGTGTTGACACTGGGCCCATCCTGATGGCCCGGGCTAATGTCCCCATTTCCAAGTGGGCTGAGGAACAAGCTTAATTCCATCGGCAAGGTCACTTCTCCCTTGGTACCAAAGGTAATAGTCTCAGATTCCAGAGATTCAGACGTCGCCATGTCTGGGAGCCATTGGTCTGCTTCCCTAGTACCTGAATTTCACGTCCTCACATTGAAACAGCCACACAGTAGATGAAGAGAGTCTCAATAGTTTCCCATTCTTTACCCCCTGCCTCCTCTGCTTCTGTGCGCATTACGGACATTTTCCACTTAACACTGTGTCCTTCCCTCTGTGCTTCCACAGAGCGAGCCTTTCCATGAAACTCAACCAGACCACACGCATTGTTCTCCAACGTGCCTTCTCGCCTACTGATGACTTACTGATCTCCGCACGCCCATGCACGTGAATCTAGACGTTCTCTGTAATTAGAATGTCACTGGAAAACCACAAATTGTATAACCTTTTCTTATGGATGGAATTTGAGGGTTGATTCTTCCCCAACTTGTTTTTGTTCATGTATAAGTCCTTGTACTTTTATCTGTGTTCATGTGCAGATCCCACCCCGTAATCTGTGTGTGTCTTACCATTTAACTGTACATTTAAATATAAGGGTATTTATAAATTATAAATTTATTTAAACTTGTATTTAAAGTTTTTATTTATTTTTGAGACATACACACACACACACACACACACACACACACACACACACACAAAGCACAGGATGGGGAGGGGCAGAAAGAGAGGGCTCCAGGCTCCACACAGTCAGCACAGAGCCCGACATGGGGCTTGAACCCATGAACCCTAAGATCATGACCTGAGCTAAAGTCAGACACTTCACCAACTGAGCCACCCAGGCGCTCCTAAACTTACATTTAAATAGTAACATGAACACACACACACACACACACACATCTCCTTGTTCGGATATCTGTACGTACACCTGAAGGTATTCTACAACAGACATTTAAAATGGGTCCAGAATACATGTAATTTATTTCAGATGCTGATGGCCATACCACAATTTTCTATGCCGCCCCATTTAATAATCTAACGTTGCTCCCATTTTATATCCTATCTTCCCCGAGAGCGCCAGCAGTTCTGCATCTGCTCACTGGCCAGACTTTATTCTTAATGTCCAGTGGCACCACTTGCCGACTTTTTTCCCTTTATGGTTTTTTATAAAGAAACAAAGGAAGCAAACCTGGCAGTGTGCAAACAGCCCCTTCAGGATGAGCACCACTTGAGAGTGACCCCCGCCCCAGGGAGAGTGGAAGATGACCACACACATCAGTCTGAATGTGGCTGGGGGCAGACATATGGCCTGACTCTGGTCTCTGCCCACCAATAAAAACTTCTCCAGGGGCAACAGAAGGAAAGTGCCTTGCATTCTGTGCTGCTGCATCTCTAGCAAATACCTGGTCGGACTCACTTGAGCCCAAGGTGGGCCCAGATTGCCCCACAGACAACGCAGGGACCAAACTGCCCACACCAGATAGGGAACCACTGCAGACGACCGCACTAAAGGAGAAAGTGGCTCAGCCATGACAGTAGGGTGCATGCAAAATGCATAGGAGATACCCCTACAGGGCCAGGTCCTGGTAAACAGGGGACAGTACACTACACAGCCCTACAGAACCTCTTCTCATATGGACACTACTTTCAGGAGCAGGAGACATACCTGACTTTCCTAATACACAGACACACATACACAGAGTTACACAAAATGAAGAGACAGAGAAATATGTCCCAAATGAATGAACAGGGAAAAATCACAGCAAGAGAGATAAACAGATGTAAGCAATATACCTGATAGAGGATTTTAAACTTATGGTCAAATACTCACTGGACTTGAGAAAAGAGTGGAGTATCTCAGTGAGAAATTCAACAAAGAGAAAACTTAAAAACAAAACAAACACCCAAAACAATCAGAGATGAAGGACTCAATAACTAAAATTAGAAATACCTGAGATAGAATAAATATGAGACTAGAGGAAGCAGAAGAACAGATCAGCGACCTGGAGGAGAGAATACTGGAAAGCAGTTAAGCAGGAGAAATAAGTACGAGTTATAAAAAACGAGACCCAACTTAGGGAACTCAGTGACAACATGAAGCATAATAATATTGACATTATAGTGATCAGAGAAGAAAAGCAAGAAAAGGTGACAGAAATATTATTATTTGAAGAAATAATAGCTGAAAACTTCCTGAATCTGGGGAAGGAACCACAAATCCAGGTCTAGGAGGCACACCCAGCCCCCAGAAAAATCAACCCAAGGAGGTCCACAAATGAAGACACACAGGACTTAAAATGGCAAAGAGTAGTGATAAGGATAACATTTTTAAAGCATCAAAAGAAAACTTATATACAAAGTAAATCCGATAAGGCTCTTAGGGTATTTTTCAATAGAAACTTTGCAGGCTAGAAGGGAGTGGCATGATATATTCAAAGTGCTGACAGAAAAAAACCTGCAACCAAGAATATTCTACCCAACAAGGCTGTCATTCACAATACAGGGAGAGGAAAGAGTTTCTCAGAGAAACAGAAGTTGAAAGAATTCACCACCACCAAACCAGACTTACAAGACATGTTAAAGAGGACTCTTCGAGTGTGAAGGAAAGAACATGAGGAGGAGTAAAAAAGGTGAGAGGCACAAAAGCAGTAAAATTAAGTACACTGATAAAAATCATTCAAGGGAGTCACAAAATAGAAGGATGTAGATTATGACACCATATACCAAAAACATGGTGGAGAGAGGAGGAAAGAAGGGGTCTGAACTCAAGCCTCCATCAGCCACAGCCATCAGACCACACAAAGAAGTAAAGGGCATCTACACGGGCAAGGAAGAAGTCAAACTTTCACTATCTGCAGACAACACAATCCTCTATATAGGAAACCTGGAAGACTCCATAAAACACTGATAGAACTGATAAATAAATTCAGTAAGGTCGCAGTATACAAAATCAACATACAGAAACCTTTGGCATTTCCATACGCCAATAATGAATTACCACAAGGAAAAATTAAGAAAACAACCCACTTACAATTGCACTAAAAATGTAAAATATCCAGAAGTAAACTTAACTTGTCAAAGACCTGTCCTCTGAAAACTATAAAATACTGATCACAGAAACGGAAGCACAAACACATGGAAGGACAGTCCATGCTCATGGATCGGAAGAACACTGTTCACATTTCCAAATTACCCAAAGCAACCTACAGACCGAATCCAGTCCCCATTAAAACACCCCCAATATTTTTCACAGAACTAAAACAAGAATCCTAAAATCGGTATGGAACCGCAAAAGACCCCAAAGAGCCAAAGCAATCTTGAGAAAGAACAGTAAAACTAGAGGTATCACAATCCCAGGTTTCAAGATGCACTGCAAAGCTGTAGTCATCAAAACAGGATGGCACGGGCACAGAAACAGACACAAAGATCAGTTGAACAGAAGAGAGAGCCCAGAAATTAACCCATGATTATATAAGTCAATTCATCTTCAACAAAGGAGGCAAGGATTACAATGGTAAAAAGACAGTCTCTTTAACAAATGGTGTTGGGTAAACAGAACAGCTACATGCAAAAGAATGAATCTGGACCACTTTCTTATACCACACACAAAAATACACTCAAAATGGATTAAAGACCTAAATAGAAGATCTAAAACTGCAAAAATCCTAGAAGGGGACACAGGCAGTAACTTCTCTGACATCAGGTATAGCTTCATTTTTCTAGGTCGGTCTCCAGAAGCAAGGGAAAAATAAACAATTAGGACTATATCAAAGTAAAAAGCTGCACAGCAAAGGAAAGCAGCAACAAAAGTAAAAACAAATTACTAAGTGGGACAAGATATTCACAAATAGCCTGTGTATAAGGGGTTAGTACCCAAAATATATGAAGAGCTTCTACAATTGAACACCAAAAAAAAAATCCAATTAAAAAATGAGTACAGGACATGGACAGGCATTTCTCCAAAGACACCCAGATGGCCAACAGATGCACGAGAAGACGCTCAACATCACTCTTCATCAGGGGACTGTAAATCAAGACCACCGCAAGATACCACCCCACACCTCCCCTGTCAGACGGCTAAAGTCAAAAGCAAGAAGTCTGGCGAGGATGTGGAGAAAAAGGAACCTTCATGCACTGTTGGTGGGAATGCAAACTGGTCAGCCGCCATGGAGAACAGGGGGAAAGTTCCTCAAAAACTAAAAATAGAACTACCATATCATCCAGTAATTCCACTACTGGGTGTTTATGCAGCGAAAACAAAGCCACTGATTTGAAAAGCTATATGCACCCTATGTTTACTGACGCATTATTTACAACAGCCGAGGCTGGGAAGCAACCTAAATGCCCGACAGCAGATGAATGGATAAGGAAAATGTGGTTGGGTACACACAACAGAATATTAAAGAGGCATCAAAAAGGACGAGATCGTGTAATTTGAGATAACACATATGGACCTAGAGGGCATTATGCTAAACAATATAGAGTGAGAAAGCCAAATCCCATAATGTTCCCTTCATAAGTGGAATCTTAAAGAATGAATAAACAAGCAAAGTGCAGAATCAGAACTATAAATACAGAGAACTGATGGTTAGCAGGGGGAGGGGGGAGGGGGCTGAGCAAAATCACGGAGGGGAGAGGGAGATATAGCCTCCGGTTACGCCATGAGTAAGACTTGAGGGTAAAAAGCGGAGCACAGGGAACGTCGTTAACGGTACCGGAAGAGCGGTGTCAAGGGGCAGACGGCAGCTACGACGCCGCGGTGACAAATCAGGTGGAGTGAGCGTGGGGAGGGATGGGTGACATGTGGGGACTCAGGAGTTGGGGGGATATTTGTAGCAGGGGTGGAGGGGGGTCTCAGTGCAGACAAAGGGAGTCCCTATGGGTTGTTTTCCTTTTCGTTGGATAATGTAGCCAAGTATCTGAAAGACAGGCTTTCCTCCTTATAAAGAGCTATTTCCTCAGCCCCTTGCTGGTTTCAAATGAGGCAGGATGGACGTGGACGAATGTTCCTAAATGGCTAAGGCCCGTTTTTATACACAGTGAACACAGCTTTACGTTTAGGCCGGCTTCCCCGTCAAACATGGGACACCCCTAGGGTCTGAAATAGAGGGCATCATGAGAGGCAGTTATTTTGGTGGTTTCAGAAACTCCTGGAGCAGGATGTTAGGAATTGTCTCTTACTCTTCACGCAGACCACAGGAAGGCTCCTGTGGACCACGATGCAGGAGCTTCACAGAGAGGGAGGGGCAGAGTACGATGTCATCGGAGGCACCGGGGATAGGGACTTCGCTCTGACACCCGCTTCCCCAGCAGGCCGGCCGTGGGCTCCAACCTTCTGTTCCCTTACTCTCACAAGTAGAAAATTTTAAAGCTTTCATCTTCAGTTTGATGGTATTTATTACATTGTATTACAGACACACGTTACTGAATTCACATACCATTTCTTTGTAAAACCAACAGAGGGGCACCTGGGTGGCTCAGTCGGTTAAGTGCCTGACTCTTGATTTTGGCTCAGGTGATGATCTCACCATTTGTGAGTTCAAGCCCGCCCAAAGCCTGCTCAGGATTTTCTGTCTCCTTCTCTCTCTGTCTGTCCCCAGGTCATGTGTGTGCGATCTCTCTCTTAAAATAAATAAACATTAAAAAACAAAACAAACATGGGGCGCCTGCGTGGCTCAGTCCGTGAAGGATCCCACTTCAGCTCAGGTCATGATCTCACGGTTTGTGAGTTCGAACCTTGCATCGGGCTCTCTGCTGACAGCTCGGAGCCTGGAGCCCGTTTCAGATTCTGTGTCTCCCTCTCTCTCTGCCCCTCCCCTGCTTGCTCTCTGTCTTTTAAATAAACAAACATTAAAAAAAAAAAACAAAAACACTAACCAATACAGAAGTAGTAAAAGAATGAGGCGGACATAAATTAAAAGGTAAAAATATTTTCCATGTATTTTATGCATAAATGATGCATATTCATTTTTATTGTCATCCATTTTATTCTCATTCTCATTTTTATTCTCATTCTCATTAAAATATATACCATTTCTAATATCCAGCTGTCTTGCTCATTATCATGGTTTAGGAATATAATTAGTAATTATTTCAATACATAATATATACTAGGGGAAGGTTCATAGCTCACAATGTTGTATGTAAATCCACATATCGGGGACGCCTGGGGCCTCAGTTAATTGACCATCCAACTTAGGCTCAGGTCATGATCTCAAGGTTCATGAGTTCAAGCCCCGCTTTGGGCTCTGTGCTGACAGCGCAGAGCCTGGAGCCTGCTTCAGAGTCTGTGTCTTGCTGTCTCTGCTCCTCCCTGACTCATGCTTTGTCTCTCTCCCTCTCTCTCTCAAAAATAAATAGGCATAAAAATTAAAAAAATAATGCTCTTGAGAACCTCAGATCTGGCAGGTGATTTCATCTCTGATCTCATTAGATCTCACTGTGTGGACTTCATCCTGGTAAGTTTCTGCCAGGATTGAACAGAAGACCCAGCTGTGCTCTTATCTGACCCTTTGGGACTTGCAGATGGATAAATACCTTCAACGCACAACTTTGTACAGGAGAGCGCTAAGCGACGGGATCTGCGGGGCTAGATGAGTTGAACCCACAAGAAATCAACAATACGTCGACTCAACGGCGCCTGTGCCACGTCACGCAGAGAGCTGGCAGTGAAGGAAAAGCCGGTCTGGGCACCACCTGCCATGCAGACGCCCAGCTCGGCCTCAGGACATCTCGCATTCGAGGCCCGAGAGGCGTCCCATCTGTCCTGGGAGGCGCCACGTCAAGCCCGCCGTCACGGGTCAATACCCCCTCATCCCTCTCTTAGCTCCTCAGGTGACACACTTGTCAGTGTGAGTTCTCATACGTCCCTCCTACACCCGAATCGACTGTTTTAGGAACCCCACCCCGTGTGGAAGACCACCAGCCCACCTGCGGCTGCCTATGGACTTCCCCCCAGAAGGGACTAGAAACACACACACACACACAACTTCCTCCACTCTTTGCACTTAACTTGGTGGGTGGGATGGCACTCCCTGGGGTGCCGAGACGGGAAATAAATTTTCGTAGCATTTTCATCTCCACAGTTGACACCAACTGCACTCTGTGGACATGAGAGTTATTTAGGGTGGTCCTTATGTTTACGCACTGCTCCAGCCAGGTATCCAAGGAAATAAGCATTTAAGGAACGTTTGTTTAATGAAGTAATTAAATGTGGGATGAGTCAAAGATTCATGAGGAGATAAAAGAAGTTTTTGCCTGAATCCTTACATAAGCCCTACGGGATTCAAACCTTCAAGGTGGTGGCCCCGGCACCTGCCCCGGGGACCGGGAGCTGGGCAGTGCTGAGGCGGACGCTGGTGCACATCTTCGGCGTCTCCTCGATATGATGTTCAAACGTACCGTGTAGCAGGAAAAAGCTTCGTTGTGTGTAGAAAGCGGTTTCCCTGGTCATCTGTTTCTGTCCTGAGCTATTACAGAGTGGCCTACTCTGGAGGAATAGTTCTTAGTGACTTTTTTAATGTTTTATTTATTTTTGATACAGAGCGAGATAGAGCATGAGAGGGGGAGGGTCAGAGAGAGAAGGAGACACAGACCCAGAAGCAGGCTCCAGGCTCTGAGCTAGCTGTCAGCACAGAGCCCGACGTGGGGCTCGAACCCACGAACGTGAGATCTGACCTGAGCCGAAGTCGGAGGCTTAACCGACTGAGCCACCCAGGCGCCCTTAGTGACTCTTAAAGAGACGAATAAAGGGGCACCTGGGTGGTTCAGTCGGTTAAACTCAGGTCATGATCTCGCCATTCATGGGTTCGAGTCCCGTGTCGGGCTCTGTGCTGACAGCTCAGAGCCAGGAGCCCGTTTCAGATTCTGCGTCTCCCCCTCTCTCTCTGCCCCCTCCAAGGTCTCTCTCTCTCTCTTTCAAAAATAGACATTAAAGAATATTTTTAAAAAGAGACCAATAAAGAATAAAAATTGAGAGAGACGAGTCTCTCCCCTCCCGATGCCCCCACTGCCCCTTCAGTGTGGGTTCGGTACCACTGATGTCTAGCAGCATTTGAAGGAACTTGCTGGATTTTCTCTGTGACCCGGGAAACCAGAGGAAGCAATAAAGATGGAGAACAAAAATCATGCCAATTTGAAAGTGGACACAGGATGTTTCTGAGTACAGTTAAAGATCAGCAGACAGACTACAGGGAAACCAGTGAGAGCTTCTTGTGAATGAATTAGTTTGTGTTCCCAGTCTTCTATTGTTCATAAAGCCACAGATATATGCACGTTATTTATCTATTTATCTATAAATGTATATGTACCTCTGTATCTCTATGCCTCGCTCTCTACCTATACAGCCATATCTATCTATCTGTATACCAATACATATATGGTATTCTTTTAAAAAACTAAATTTGCAAAAGGACTGTTCTGACAAGGATTGATTTCCACCTTCTCGATCTTGTATCGTTAAGAACACAGCAAATATATATATCTACAGTGTCTGTCTACGTGCGCACACACACACACACACAGTTGGTTTTTTTTAAACTAACTTTGCCAGAAGATTGTTTTGATCAACACTGGATAAAAATGAAGAACGGGGAGAATATTGATTACTGGAAAAACACGCCCTTTCTCCAGCAGTGGCGTGTTTATTGGAGTGTTATCTGTATTCCGCAGTAACTTATTTTGCAATTCATTGCTTAACATGAGTAGCAACCACAATAAACAATCTTGATACCTTGCTTGATTGAAGGATTCAATGGTTTTCATTTATCACCATAAAACCAAGGACAGTTTTATAAGTTCTTTGGACGACGTTGTTATATGAAGGACAATTTGTCTTGAGTTGAAATAAATCCTAGTCAGTTTTTCCGTGCAAGTGCTTTATTGTTTAACTATATTTGTTTTACTTTTGACGTGATGATAGATACAGACACAAGCTGTCCGACAAAACACAAAGACTGGAATCACGTGCCAAGTGAAACAGCACCAGAACACTCACTTTTCTCTGCTAGCTCGTATGAAAGCCCGAGGCCGAACGCTGGTCCTATTCTCTCGCGAGACTGAGTTGAATTACAGCGGCGTCATTACCCATCCATCACACAGAATCCCTGTTCCTTTCAGCCTTCAGTTCTCAGAGTGTCTGTGTCAGGGCAAGGTCTACAGAGTTCCACGGTTAGCAGGCGGCGTCAGATTCCAGAGGGACGGGGGCCAGGTGCAAGCCCGTCCAGCCAGGGGCCGTGCCCTGAGGGCTGTCATCCGAGAGGGACCAGGAGTCCTGCCGTGGATCAAGTCTGCTTATTGCAGTAGCTCTCTTGAAGCAATCCTCTGCAGACCAATCAGTCTTATGGAAGCTTCACCAAACGGGTATACCCAACACCGAAGATCCAGACAACTAAGTGCTCTGTTGATGGAAGCCCCTTGATACTCTGATGGCGTGTGTGCCCTTGAAGACCTCAGTAAGTTTCATTCTGAAATCCTTGGTCGACCCCAAGCCACTGATCTATCACGTAGAAACGCAACCTGTCAACAGCAAACTCTGGCCACATGCTGGGAAAGGACACATCTTTCTTGAGCGTCTTTCAAATCCTGATTTTGGCACGCACAACTTTTAGGTCTATGTCTGTGAACAGATTTTTTTTTCATATTCAGAATGTAAAACTTATTGATGGATATACGCTCGGAGGCAACAAAGAGACTTCCGAGGTGTCCTGATGTTTAGCAAGTAGACAGGAATCCATGCTACATGTCAGCTGAAACTGGCTGATACCAGGCAAGCATTCCTAGACTCAGAGAACACGTCTGTTGCACACATCGTGTGGTCTCCATCCGAGATAGCAACGTGAAGCACAAATTAATCAAGTGAAGATCTCCTGTCCCATCGTCCATGTGCAAAGTTTAAATATATAGTGTAAGGCTGGTCATTTAAATTGATTTTAAGAAACAGAATTCTAAATGTGATTCTATGTGCAAAAAACATAGATCATTTATCTGAAATCATTTGAACCTCTAGGTTTTTATACAAAACAAAGGCATTTTTAAATTTTGCTTAAGTGGGCAATTCTTATTTACATTTATATGCACCGTTTACTTCTCTAGACGGTGCTAATTATTTATTTTGAAGCATAATGATAAAAGCTATACAATGCATTTAGAATGCTGTGGGTTAAGTTTTAGAGAAAACGAATAGTATCCTGAGGTGTAGTGGCATATCTAACATTTCTAACACGTTTTAACTGGCTGTTGGAAAAATTACTAGGGGGAAGAATGAAAGTAGAATCTATCAGCTTCCCTTACGAACCAGCACTGACGAGGAACAAGATGATTCAATATTAATGAGGCACTGATCCATATTTTTAATATATGTCGTTTGAAACCTACCAGAGAACTGCTTTCGGCAGGTTTTGTTGGTTTTATCTGTATACCCTTAAAACAGCGTATCAAACAATTTTTTTCAGCAAGTGTTTCATGCTGTATTTAAATGTTTGGCATAGAACCATGACCCTTTTGTCATTACAAATCCAATCTCCTTTATGAGATCGAGTACAAAGAAGTGTCTCTGGAAATATGGGAAGGACAGAACACCCAGCTGGGCTGATGTATAAGACAGACTTTTCATGCTTAGGGAGTATTTCAGGCAGGAGTTATTGTTTGGTTATTTTTTAAAAAAAGCAGACTTTAAATAAAACACCTAGGAATAAACTTAACCAGGAGGTCAAAGACCTGTTCTCTGAAAACTGTAAGACACTGATGAAAGAAATTGAAGGTACAAACGCAGGGAAAGACATCCCATGCTCATGGATCGGAAGAACACATACTGTTAACATTTCCATACTACCCAAAGCAACCTACAGACCGACTCCAGTCCCCATTAAAACACCCCCAGTATTTTTCACAGAACTAAAACAAGAATCCTAAAATCGGTATGGAACCCCAAAGATGCCAAATCGCCAAAGCAATCTTGAGAAAGAAGAACAAAACTGGAGGTTGTCACGATCCCAGATTTCAAGATGGACTATGAAGCTGTAGTCATCAAAACAGGATGGCACGGGCACAAAAACAGACTCAAAGACCAGAGGGACAGAAGAGAGGGCCCAGAAATAAACCCATGATTATACGGTCAATTAGTCTTTGACAAAGGAGACTATGACACAATGGGAAGACGTCTCTCAACAAATGGTGCTGGGAAAAGTGGACAGCTACGTGCGGAAGAATGAAACTGCAACACTTTCTTACACCAGACACAATGGATTAGGCCTAAATGAGCTCTGAAACCATAAAAATCCTAGAAGAGAGCACAGGCAGTAATTTCTCTGTCATTAGCAACATTTTTCCAGATATGCATTCTACGGCAAGGGAAACAAAAGCAAACATAAACTATTGGGACTATATCAATATAAAAAGCTTCTGCACAGCAAAGGAAACAATCAACAAAAGTAAAAGAATATCACTGAATGGGACAAGATATTTGCAAACAGCCTAATAAGGAGTTAGTATCCAAAATATATAGAGAACTTTTACAACTGAACCCCAAAAACCAAATAATCCAATCAAGAAATGAGCAGAAGACATGAACAGGCATGTCTCCAAAGACATACAGATGGCCAAGTACACATGAAAAGAAGGTTAGGGAAATGGAAATCAAAACAATGAGATATCACTTCGCACCTATCGGCATGGCTAAAATGAACACCACAAGGAACAGGAGGTGGGGGTAAGTATGGTGAGAAAGGGGAGCCCTGGTATGTTGTTGGTGGGAATGGAAACTGGCGCAGCTACTCTGGAAAACAGTACGAAGGTTCCGCAAAAAGTTAAAACTAGAATCATCCTACAGTCCAGCAACGGCACTGGTGGGCAACAAAGAATATAGAAACACTAATTTGGAAAGCTATGTGCACCCCTGTGTTTACAGCACCATGATTTACAAAAGCTACAATATAAAAGCAACCCAAGGGTCCACTGATATTGATGAATGAATCGATAAAGAAGATAGGGAACAGGAGGGGATGTCATTGAGTGGTAGAGTGCGTGTCTTCATGTATGAGGCCCCTGGTCTGGTCTCACCATCCCCAGACCTTGACCTTCTTCTCAGCTTTGTCACAGAAAATCAGTGGACTATTTTTTAAATTGGAGAAGATGTTACAGTGATTGACAAAATGGTCACGTGTCAAGTATAAACATATAAAAGTCGTCTTGTTGTCAATCATATTACATTCATTTTGTATTTTACTGGCAGTACTGAAGGTATCTTTTTTGTTTGGGCAAACTCTAATTCCTGTCATGGTGTTATGGATTTTTTTAAGTGTATCTATTTAAGTGATCTCTATATCTAATGCGGGGCTTGAACTCAGAACCCTGGGATAAAGAGTCACATGTTCCACTGACAGAGCCAGCCAGGTGCCCCTCAGGGTGTCATGGATTTTTAAAATTAGTATTTTATTCCAGTTGTCTCAGTGTTAACGAGTTTTCCCAGGACTATTACTGATCAAGCAAATAAATTCAACAGTCATTTGAGAAAAAGAAAAAAGATGTCAGGTGTACACACACACACACACACACACACACACACACACACACACACACTAGAGTATTACTCATCCATAAAGAAGAAGGAGATCTGGTCATTGCAATGATATAGATGGATCTAGAGGTATAATATTAAGTGAAATAAGTCAGAGAATATGATTTCATTCATATGTGTGATTTAAGAAACAAAACAAATAAAGAAAAAAAAGAGACAAACCAAAAAACAAAACAAAACAAAGCAGACTCTTAACTATAGAGAACTGGTGGTCAGCAGAGGGGAGGTGGGTGGAGGGGAGGAGTGAAATAGGTGGAGGGGGCTGAGAGAGCACTTATCATGATGAGCCCCGAGTAACATATAAAAGTGTTGACATGAGGCTCGAACCCACGAACCACGGGATTGTGACCTGAGCTGAAGTCGGACTCCCAACCAAGCCACCCAGGCCCCCCTGATTCTGTGTCTTTTTAAACAAAATACTCACGTAGGCCAAAAATGAAAGTAAACAGGACACAAATTACAATTTTTAAAACAGCATTAAAACAACAACAAGAAAAACAACAAAGCCAAAACCCTCCGAAAGTGCAGATCTTCATCAAGATGGAGGAAAGACAGTGACAAAGAAGTCAGTCTACGAAGCTGAGAATAACTGCAGAATAATGTCTCCGAGTTTCCAGAGCAGATCCCACCATGCGTTACGGATGCAACCTTCTGCTTTATTGTACCAGCTGGAAAAGGCAAAAAAACATGCCTGCCAAGTGCCAAGGCGGTGGCTCTAACACACAAGACAGGAGTGAGAAAGAGCACCGGAAAGAGGGGAAACGTCTTAACGGTGCCTTCCGGAGGCTCACAGGCTGCCCTCCTTGAACTACGTGGTTTCGTGCTACCATTTTCTCTACGTTCCATGCTTCCAGTCCTTTCCCACACGTATTTCAAATGGACATGTTCTGAGTCCCAGCGAACTAACTTACGGGAAGGGAGACACCTGAATGTCCTCAGGGCCAACTACCCGCTGGCCTCTTCTCTCCTGACCCTCCTCTTTGAACCTGATGTGCAGGCAGAAAGGAAGTAAGAAGACGCCCTTTTACTGGACTTGGCAGCGAGCAAGAGCTACAATGCACCAAACACGGTTATATTTTGTGTCTGCCTCCACAGAGGGCTGGGCAGGAGGCAGTGCATCCCCGCTGCCTGCCCCTCCGTTACTTCCCTTCCATTCTGTTAAAAAAAAAAAAAGTTCTATTTGAAATTGTATCAAATTCATATGTTGATTTTGGAGCATTTTTTTTTCATTCTCTCGAGGAATATTTATTAAGCACATGAATTTTTCCTTTGATGTGAACACAAAACTCCTGAATTTATATTTTACATACATATGTTTACCAGTCTAATATTGAATACATAGAAATGCTAGACTAGACTATATATACTATATATTATAAAACAAATATAAAATGATTAAAAATATATATTTGCATATAATATATGGTTTACAATGTATTTCTCTTTAAAAATTTGTTAATGTTTATTTTTGAGGGAGAGAGTGATAGAGTATGAGTGGGGGAGGAGCAGAGAGAAAGAGAGGGAGACACAGAATCCACAACAGGCTCCAGGCTCTGAACTGTCAGCAGCCTGACAGCAGCCTGACGCAGGGCTCGAACTCAAGAACCATGAGATCATGACCTGAGTTGAAGTTGGTCGCTTAACCAACTAAGCCACCCAGGTGCCCCTACAATGTATTTTCTTAATCATTGTGTAGTTTCTGCTATTAAGAAACAAATGTATTTTTTCTAATTTCATACTGGATTTGGCTAGAATAGGGAGAAAAGTTTCTTATGTATGACTTGCAATGTTTACCTTACTAATTTATCTGTGAATTCTTACTTTTAATTTTTTTAGACATATAGGGTTAGCATCTGCATACTAAACATTTCGGTAACTTAAATATATATATATATATATATATATATATATATATATAAAATGATTATTTAATTTCTTTGGTCTTTGTGCTTTAATGAGTACTTCCAAAGCGGTGGGAAATATGAACGGGGGGGGGGGCGATGTGTATCCTGTTTTCTCTTTGACTTTAATAGAAATTGCTTATCAGTTCATTATCATGATAATTGGTAATAACCAGTCCATTTCATGATTACATCATTTTGTTCTAGTTCTTAGACTTGTTTTTAGGAGTAGCTGTCGAATTTACCAAATGCCTTTCCACCATCAGCCACCATGAATGTAAACAGATGGTCTTACCCTTTAATTTCTCCATTAATTTAATTTCTCCTCTCATTTAATGGTTCTCCTAGTAGAACCAAAAGGTCTTCAACCACTGTCCATCCTGGGTTAAAAATTTCACTTACCTTGACTATGTTAGGTTCTATTGACTAAAAATGTATTGAAAAGTTTTGTGCCTGCTCGTGCATGATAATCACAATTATTCTATATCTCTTCAATTATTTCCTACCTTGGCATGTTTCAGCCCTAAAATTATGCTGAAATCATGATACTGGGCAGTGTTCCCGCTTTTTCTGTAGCCTAGAAAAGTTTTCATTTCCTAGAACTGATTTGGACCTTAACGCTCAACAAACCTCAGTTTAAAACTATCTGAGCCTGATGCATTGTTTTGTAAGCCAGCATCTCTTTAAATCACCTTGTCAACACCTTCCTTGATTATCTGTAGATTCAGTTTTCTGGCTCATTGGAAACTAGGCTTGGACTTTTTGCAGGAGACCAGCCATTCCCTTCAGAATTCTCATGTGTATAGTAATAGTGTGTCAAATATGCTCTTAGAATTCTTTTGATCAATCTCTTTAGTTAAGGTCTGTGATCACACTGTTGTTTTTATTCATAATCTCATTCAATTTTTGTCTCCTCTTTTTCCTTAATCCAATTTTCAAAATGAATATATATTTATATCAATTTATAATGATTGCATAATTACATAATATAAATATGTCATGTGAGAGTGTTGGATTTTGTTGAATGCTTTCTCTGTGCTGCCAATATGATTATATGATTTTTCTTTTTTAGCCTGTTTATGTTCTGGATTACATTGGCTTTAGTTATTTATTAATTTATTGTCAAATTGGCTAACATACAGTATGTACAGAGTGCTCTTGGTTTCTGGGGTAGATTCCCGTGGCTCATCACTTACATACAACACCCAGTGCTCATCCCAACAAGTGCCCTCCTCAATGCCCGTCACCCATTTTCTCCTCTCCCCCACACCCCATCAACCGTCACAGTGTTCTCTGTATTTAAGACTCTCCCATGGTTTGCCTCCCTGTCTTTTTGTAACTATATATTTTTTCCCCTTCCCTTCTCCCATGGTCTTCTGTTAAGTTTCTCGAAATCCTAATATGCGTGAAAACAGATGATATATATTGATTGATTTTAAAATGTTGAACCAGCTGTGATCACTCTACCTTGCTTATAGTATATAATTCTTACGCTTCTTATACTAATATTTCCTTGAGGATTTTGCACCTATGTTCTTAAGAGACGTCTGTCTGTAGTTTTCTTACAATACGGTTGCCTGATTTTGGTGTTAGCGTAATTCTGGCCTCAGAATGAGTTGCATTCTGAGCAGAAGTCCCTTCTGCTTCCATCTTCTGAAAGAGACAGTGAAATTCTGGTATAATTCCTTCATTACATGTTTGCTAGCGTTCACTAATGGACCCATCTGGGCCCTGTGCTTCCTCTTTTGGAAGTTTTTAATTTTCTACTCAAATTTGTAGTAGTTTTGGGACCATTCAGTTAATCTATTTCTTCTTGTATGAGTTTAGGCAGATTGTTTCTTTCAAGGAATTGTTCCTTTTTTTTTTTTTTTTTTTTGAGAGAGAGCAAGTGGGGGAGAGGGATAGAGGGAGAGAGACTGAGACTCTTAAGCAGGTTTGACGCTTATCACAGAGCCTGACGTGAGGCTCAGTCCCACAATTCTGGGATCATGAGCAGAGCTGAAATCAAGAGATGGACACTCAACGGAATGAGCCACCCAGGCGTCTTGCAATTATTGTATTTCATCTAGATTATCACATCTGTGAGCACAGAGTTGTTCATGGCAGTCTCTTATTAGCCTTCCAGTGTCCATGGGATCTGTCATGATGACCCCTCTTTCATTCCTGACATTATTAATTTGTATCGTCTTTTTCTCTTAGCCTGGCTAGAAGCTTATTGCTTTTATTATTTTTGAGGAACTGGTATGTAGTACCACTGATTTTATCTATTGATTTCAATTTCATTGATTTCTTCTCTTATTCTTCTTTTCTGCTCCTGTTGGATTTAATTGGCTGTCCTTTTTGGTAGTTTCCTAAGGGGAGACTGAGATGGCTGACTTTAATTCTTTCTTCTTTTCTAATACCTCATCTAACACCTCATGTCTGTAACATCTAGTGCCATATATGTCTGTCTAAGCACGGCCTTCACTGTATCCCACGTACTTCGATAAGATCTGCCTTCATTTTTACTTGTTTCAAGATATTTTGTAATGACCTTGACCTATTGTAGAATTTAGACATGTGTTGTTTAAACTCCGTGTATTTGGAGATTTTCCAGTTATCCTTTTATTATTGATTTCTAGCCTCTGATTCTGCTGTCATGAGAGAAGACACTGTATGGTCTCTATGCTTTTAAATTCGTACAGGTGTGACTCCGAGCCCGGAACGCGGTGTCCCGTGGTGCACGCTCCATGCAAGCTGGAGACGAACGTGCGTTCAGCTGCTGGGTGGAGGAGCCCGCAGGTGTCACTTGTCTCCAGCTGACTCAGGATGCCGAGCTCCCTTTCTCCTCCTACTGGGATCACAAGGGGATTTCCCCCCAGGATTTGCTGTGAGAGCCCAGTCGTGCTCCTGCACGCAAAGCTCACACAGGTCGAGGGTCCCGCAATCCCCTGGAGCTGTTCACACGGAGTCTCCATCACGGACAGCTCGGGCTTTCCAGGGGGCCCCTGGCTGTTTTGTTCTGTGACTTTCTGCTCTAGTTAGGTCGGGCTCCCCGTATTTGCTTGTCTATCTCTGCAATCCTGGGGGCAGCAGTGGCGTGTCCTGCCCTCTCTCATGGATCCACGAAGAGCTGATTTTTCTCCTGATGTGATAAACCAGAGGTCTTATTGTCCTATTTTTTAACTATATTTTTTCTAGTTTCTTACATTGAAGATGCGATTCATTTACTCTGTCTTTTTCACTTTAATAAAGAAAGCTTAGGTACATATAAATAGGTTTGTCCTAGACTTTGGCACACGGATCAAGCTTTCCATTACTTGCTAGAGAGATGATAGTTCTGGTATGATTTTCCCATGGACACACAGGTTGTTCTTCAGTTGCAGATCAATTCACATATGAATCTGTCAATTTACAAACGATTGGGTTTTGGGGCCATTTTGTACTGTTGATAAGTAGCTTTGTTTATGGCAGTGTTTTCTAAAATCTGGACACTTAGATATAACTGGGATTTTGTTTTGCAAAGCCACAATGAGTATGTAGATAAATATAAGCATATACACATGTATCTACAGATATAAATGCATAGATATAAGTACATTTGTAAATACAGATATAGGTGTGGATATAGATCTAGACAGATGTACTGTTACCGATGATAGATGCACAGACATAAATACAGATATAAATAGAGACAGATATCCTGCCCGTATTTCCTTAAGCCCTTACGAATTTCAGCCACACTGCTCTGGTTTGTTTTCCGGTGTCCCAGCTGGCAGCACCTGTGTCTCGTTGGCCCAGGGCCTGCTCTGGCGCAGCACAGAACATGCCGGAAGGGCCAGGGGAGTCAGGCCTCCCACGGCGGCCCCGCCCAATGGCTCATGGGCATGGGTGGCCAGCAGCGTCAGCCCCCTCCTCCCTTGGGAGGGAGCACGTCTCAGCTTGTGCTCGCCCTGCCTCCCAACACGGTCAGGAGCAGTAAGCTCTGGCTGTGCACCCTGGGACTCGCTGGAGAAAGACACCCTTAGCTTCTTCTCTTGTCTTACCTCCCCTTTCTCTGACTGATGTTTCTGAAAGTCGCATTGCAAATAAAGGGCTCACATTCAAATCTTCGGCTCAACATCAACTCCTGTGATGGACACACGCGCACACACACACACACACACCACACAGTGGGAAATAAAACAGTTTTCTCTTCTGCTGTGCTCCAGTCCAGGGGCAAGGCATTCCATTACATAATTTGGCCAGAATAGAAAGATTTGGAAGGTTCTGGTAACTTTCTTTGGTGGGTAGCACATATTACAGAATTTAAAACCTATATTTTCATTCACATGGCAACCCATTATCTTTACTGAAGCGAGGTGACCCTGAGCTCAGCCAGCTCCGGGCTTTGCCCAGTCTGGTAAGTGTGGAGCTGAAGTGCGGTCACTTTTGGTCTGATAATGCTTCTCAAAGCAATTCAGTCGACAGGTACTGGGTATCCCCACCTTCAAGATGAGGATTATTTGAACCTGGCGAGAAGATGAGTTTATTTCAGTGCAGTATCTTCTTCCTGAACAATAATAACAGAAATCTGAGTAGGGACTATCCAAGTCAGTTCTTGTGCACCTCTAATTTGAAGGTTAAAAAAAAACTAGCATGAAAAGTCTGGCATACCCCACGGTCTATGGTACAATCTGGCCTGGGTCCACATGCAGTTGATGGTTTGAGAAAAAACCTGACTGAAACAAAGCAAGTCCATGTGGTCTGTGCCGCCGAATCAGAGCTCTGCAATCACTTTAACCGAGGGGCAGCTAACGTTGGCAAACATGCGTCAGCGGCTCGAGGCTGTGTGTCAGCCACACTGATGGAAACTGAGGGATTCCCGGAGTGTAAGCCTTTCTAAAGTCCTCTAGTAATGGTTTAGGGTCCTGGCATAATGAGCAGGAGGTGGTTTAATCGGAGACGGTACATTATCCCTCTCTCTCCTCCACGTGAGCTGCTCATACAGACCCTAAGTCGGGTAATGCATGAATCGCTATCAGAGATTAAATGCTTAGAGAGGAAGCAGATAGAAATGGAGATGAAAGCCACATCACACGATCTGGTCTTTCTCAAGTGGTATTTCAAACAATAACAAGCGCATTTGTACATTAAATCATCAAAAGCCTCTTTCAGGCAAATCTAGTCATCCAGCACGTACGAGGTTTTGCAAAGTTCTTAATGAAGAATGATTTCAGAGGTCCTGGGTTCACCTGTAGGTCACACTACGCAGTATGACAAAGGTGCTCATGGATTCCGTGGCAATTAGTCAAAATTATTAAGTAGCTTCCACTTTGGGGTCATGGTAGTGTTTGAGGTATTTAAACTATTTTGCTTATGCACGTGGACAGTTTCCAACGTCCATTCCAACATTATTGTCATTTTGTAGACAAAATCAACGACCTGTCTTGAAACGCTGAGCAGTCCTCATAATGTCACATGGCTTGTTATTTGGAGAACTGTGAGCTTTCCAATGTCTGCTCTCGTTAATGGCTAGGTTTTGGATGGCTTCCTTCTTTGTTTTGCTTTCTTCTTCTTTTTCTTTCTTTTTTCTTTCTCTCTCTTTTTTTTGTACTATTGTGGCAATTGCTCGGTGACAGATGACACAACCATGGCTTCGCTGCACAACTGCACCTTGCATTCATTTGCCTGAAAGCCTGGCAGCTCAAACAGAAGCGTCACCTGGCCCCAGCGAGGTGCTGGCCCCTGACCCGTCCCCTTGTGAGGACCGCTCCTTCGGCCAAAGCCCCGGCTGAGCAGACACACTCGGGAGGTTTCTTACAGGTAAACTCCTGGCCCACCGTTTGGAAATCTTGGCAAAGGAGAAAGCCATTGTGTTGGAAACAACTGCAAAAGCAACAGAGAGACCAAAACCAAAAGTGGTGGAAACGAGTAATTTTGACAGCCAGGAGAAGGACAAAGAAACGGCTGATCAGAACGAATGACCTTTAACTCTCTCCCTGAGGTCCTGGCTGTGCGGCTCCGGGCATTTCCGGGGGGTCCCCAGGGGCCATCCCAGCTGGGCGCCTCGCGGCAGGGCGGCCTCCCGGTGGGGATTCCGCAGGCTCTGCCCGACACGCTTCACTCTCAGAGCCATTCTCGTTGTTCGAGGTCCCCGGAGTGACTCTGCCGTTAACGCTGGGAAAACCTCCTCCGCCTGACTTGGTTCGTTTAGCATGACGCCCTCGAGGTCCATCCACGTTGCTACAAATGGCCAGATCTCATTCCCTCTCATTGCCATGTAGTCCTCCATTGTGTATATAAACCACATCTGCTTGATCCGTTCATCAGATGATGGACATTTAGGCTCTTTCCATGATTTGGCTACTGTTGATAGTGCCGCTGTGAACATTGGGGTGCATGTGCCCCTGTGCATAGAAGGACAGACACCATATGTTGTCACTCAGAGGTCTAACAGGAGAAACCTAACAGGGGACCATGGGAAAAGGAAAGTTCGGGAAAGAGGGATATGGAGGGAGACAAATCATGAGAGACTTTGAATCCTGAGAACAAACTGAGGGCTGAAGAGGGAGGGGGGGAAAGGGAAGGGAGGTGGTGGTAATGGAGGAGGGCACTTGTGGGGAAGAGCACTGGGTGTCATATGGAAACCAACTTGGTAATAAACTATTAATAAAAAAATAAATATATTAAACACACAAAAATAAAGAAACACTAAAACAAAACAAACAAAAATAAAGCTGGGAACACCTAGTGACCATGCTGGCCAAGAGGAGGCAGCTCAGCAGGCGGCTGATTCGCTTTCTGTGTTCATGTTAATGCCAGGAAGTCTCTTCCTTGCAAGCGCTCAATGCCACCGGGTTGCTCTAGAAATCTAGGGACCGTGTGTGCTACTGTTAAGGTCAAGAACGTAAGCATATGCTAGGGTTGCTGGCAGCGGGGGGCGGGGGGTGGGGTGGAGAGGAGGGTTGTTTATGACACTCGAGCATCCGGTCAGGGCCAGGCACTGCATTACGTGCTGGGGACACAAAGAGGCTGAACCTCTTCCCCCTCCCCGCCCAGGTTGGACATGCGGCCATACACAGGATCACTACAATGAAGTGTGTTAGATGCTAGTATGTCCTGCGTGTTCCAGGAACTATCGTGTGTCAGAGGCTAGTATGTCCTGCGTGTTTCAGGAACTATCGTGTGTCAGAGGCTAGTATGTCCTGCGTGTTTCAGGAACTATCGTGTGTCAGAGGCCAGTATGTCCTGCGTGTTCCAGGAACTATCGGGTGTCAGAGGCCAGTATGTCCTGCGTGTTACAGGAACTATCGTGTGTCAGAGGCCAGTATGTCCTGCGTGTTACAGGAACTATCGTG
>NC_043717.1:4735470-4811557 GCF_006229205.1 Suricata suricatta | reverse complement strand
GTTACAGGAACTATCGTGTGTCAGATGCTAGTATGTCCTGCGTGTTACAGGAACTACCGTGTGTTAGACGCTAGTATGTACCACGTGAGATGGAACACAGCGCCATCTCCTTGGGGTTCACAAGCTCTAAGTAACTGGTTTGCAACTTCTCTTTATGGATAAAAGGGGAAAAGTGCCCAAGTTTTAGTCCTTGAGAGCACTACACTGGCGTGCCTAGAGTGAGTATCTGAAAGTGTAAAATACACACAAGGTGTTCAGACTGCTCCGTCTACGACAGACCCTTGTATCCATTTCAGATGTGATGGAACCCCGAGAAAGAAGGCAAACGTAGGAAGAGGCTTGTTCAGAAGTGTAAACAAGGCGGTGGAAACTATGTGCTCCGCTCGAGTCCAGGCTTCCCGGCTCGGTGTCACGCCTGGGGTTTACGGTCGTGAATGCCTCACACACGAGGGATACACTGTCAAATAAATGCCCAAACACACTCAAGCTGGACGTGAGCTTTTCATCGTCTGACTTCCATGATAATTCGCACCACCAAATATTCCCTCCAAACAGGGCAGAAATAAAAGTTAAAAAGATTCAAACTGAACTTGAAAAGTTTGCCCTTTAAAAAGTAGAATCACAACATTTGTATTAAGAGCGTTTAAACTGTGGAGTTAAAATATTAACATTTTCCACTTCAAATGAAATTTAATAATGTATAGAAAAGTAATTCATACGTTAGCAGTTCTGAAGTATAAACGGTAGCAGATAATGAGGCTCTTGTCTTTGTGAAATGACTAAAAGTCAGAATATTCTAAAACGGATCTTATGAGCCTTGGGTCTGTCATCGTTAGTGTGCGGTTTCTAGGCTGATCTTACTGAAAACCTCAGGGGAACGTATTTTCAAACTTCCTCGTCTAATATTCTTTGTCACTCATGAAAAGTGACTTTTCAGAGAGCTGAAGTTTGAATTCTGCACTGTTAAAATGTAAAACTAGGTGGTTTATTTTTTCAGATTACATTCTACACACACACACACACACAGATGCACACACACACACACACACACACACACACTTTTTTCTCACATTTATTTAAAGTTTTCAAGGGGCGCCTGGGTGGCTCAGTCCCTTGGGCATCCGGCTTCAGCTCAGGTCATGATCTCACAGTTCTTGGATTCAAGCCCCGCGTCGGGCTCTGTGCTGACAGCTCAGAGCATGGAGCTGCTTCGGATTCTGTGTCTCCCTCTCCCTCTGCCCCCCCTCCCTCACGCTCTGTCTCTCTGTCTCTCTCTCCAATAAATAAACATTAGAAAAGTTAACGTTTTCAGAGCTGGAGGTCAGGGTGCAGGGCCTGCTCTTTCACAGTGTTGAAATCTCAGTAGTTGTTGGTGACCAAAGTGCTTACTTACCTTGCATAATGCCCAGGTCTACAGTAAATATCCAAAAAAATAAAGGAGACCTTGCAAGGAATATGCTTGTGTATTATTTAAAGCTATTTATATAATTCTGCTTAAGAGGCAACTTTTAACGTGGCCGCTTGGATGTGAGACGGAATTACAGTCTCTCAAAGAATTCACTCAACTCTTCTATATATGGTGAACGGTAACTGTCCAGTTCTAAACAGACGGTTCAGGCCTCTCTTCATTTACTGCCTTTTTCCATTTATTTAGACAAGTATCTATTAATTTTCGGGAGACTGCAAGCAGGGAACGGGCCGAGAAAAGGGGACAGGGGACCCATAGCGGGCTTTATACTGACAGGCTGACAGCGGTGAGCTCAACACAAGGCTCGAACTCATGAACCCTGAGATCATGACCTGAACCAAAGTCAGATGCCCCACCAACTGAGCGGGCTTGCAAGGAGCCTTCTGAGATGACCCCCAGGCCTGGGTCATTGCCTCCAGCTGAGCCTGGGCTGGAAGTGACTGTTGCTACTAAGGAACCGACCACTGCCAGGTGTTAATGTGACACTTGGAAGATCGTTACAAGAGACACACTTCTGTCTGTCCGCCCTCTCTGTCTGGTTCTCCTCACTTGTTTGTTTCAATGCAGTAATTAGTGAGCAGGTCTAGGGAGACGCCCCCAAGCCAAGGAGCTAGGGCAGCTTCCTGCCCAGAACCAACAAAGAATTGAAACCATCTGTCCAACAGCACATGAGAAACTGAATCCTTCCATTCTTCCAACAGTGTAGGCCGAAGACTCACGAGTGACCCTGCGTCAGACAACCCAGAACAGGGCCAGTGTAGACTTGATGAAGACGCATGAGTAACTGTAAGCCAGACAACCCAGATAAACTGCGGCAGGATTCCTGACCTACAGTAACCGCGAGGTAACAAAGGTTTTCTGCTGTTACATTTCAGGACAATTTGTTACACAGCAACAGATAACTAATACAGTCACTGTATCATCTTTGAAAGTGAAACTTCATAAAATTTGACTAATTTCTAAGTATCAGTAAATAAATAAAAAGCACTGTGGCCTGTCTTTTGGTAAGTTAAAAAACTAGATATTTGTTCAGAATTGGCTGAAATTATCTTAACTACAGACTAAACACATGTAAGTTTCTGAAAGACAAGAGGAATGCACGTGATTCATGGCAGTGGTTGAAAAGCCTCCACTGATGATTTTTGCCAGAATGAGTTTTGAGTCTGAAATTCACTACGGATTTGTGCTCTGATCTTGAGCAGGTGATGTGGTCTTTTTGAGCCAGTGCTTCATTAACCAAATGGAAATGATAAACTCTATCATGCAGCATTACTGTGAGGCTAAAATCACATGTATGAGGATTTGACGTTTAAAGGCGCTTAATCCAACAGAAATACCCTTTATATTCCCGGACACCAAAAAGCTTGTAATTTAATAAGGAAGGCAGAAATGATTAAAAAAAATGGTATGTGCTCTGTTACTTTTTTAAATGTTTATTTTGAGAGAGCAAGAGAAAGCGAGTGAGCAAGCAGGGGAGGGGCAGAGAGAGAGAGAGAGAGAGAGAGAGACAGAGAGAGACAGAGAGAGACAGAGAGAGAGAGAGAGGGAATATCCCAAGTAGGCTCCACACTGAGCATGGAGTCCAACATGGGACTCAGTTTCACCAGCACAAGATCACGCCCTGAGCTGATACCAAGAGTTGGACGCTTAACCAACGGAGTCACCCAGGTGCCCCGGTACGTGTTTTAAATAAAGGGAGATTCAATGGACGATGAAAATACAAGGGAAAGAACACTCACTCTTTCCTCCAAATATTAAGAATATCTTTAGTTGGTTTTCTCTGAAAGCAGGAAAGAAAAAATGGCTGCAACTATGATTTTTCCTCCCAGCTAGTGCTGAAGCCTGATCAATGATGCATGGGTTTTCCTGAGTCAGAAGCAAAAGAACATCTAGCATCTAGGTTAGATCCGTAACTCAACTATACGCAATAGAAAGAACTTCTCCGAGGCACACACACTCACATGCACCCATGTGCACCTTGCCTAATGAACGTCTGCCTGTAATTCACTGAGCAGTGCACAGTCTCTGACAGGAAGCGCCAGCGCTGCCTAATATAAAATGCCTCATTAAATGTGTCTTCAGTTAACCTTCAGGAAATGAAAGTGTAGATAAGGGTGGATGTCTCATAAACATGTCTAGCTGCCAACCGCTTTAACATCCAATTAGCATTTACTGAGCTGTATTTCCTCAACTTGACTGGGTTGCTGGAGTTCCTCGCCTTCTAGCTTGTTCCAAAAATATAAATAAACAGCTAGATATTTACATTTACACCTCAGCCCGTTGCACGTCTATAGTGGAAAATTAGCCTTTGCTTCTGTTTCTGGCCTGGCTGCCCGAATGTGATCCTTTATGAGCACCCAGCTTCTCGAAGGCACTGAGGAGAGTCGATGCAGCCCCAAGGAACTCAGAGCGCAGGGCTCTTGGCGGAGAAGAGCTGAGCCCTGGGCTGTTTCTGGAGCCCTCTGAAGGAAATGGGAGGTGGCAGCCCCCTCCAAGGTGCGAAGCAGGATGGGAACGTCTCCCAGAGGCTCAGCCCAGCTTCCCATCGCTCAGGATCTGCACGCACCGGAGGTGCCCTGACGGGGGTCCGGCTGTGCACCACCCTCCCTCTGCCAACAGAAGCTACTGGTTCTGTGGTTGTTGTTGCCACCTCCTCCGGTCTGTTCACTTCTGTGAGACTTGTACGGAGTCGTGAGGACGAGTGCTTAGCACCCGCCTCCTCTGTGTTGGGGGAGGGCCACTGAGAGGAGGCAACGGGTCCTTCTTTTTGGGTAGAATTCACCTTTCCGTGGAATGGACGCAGCCCCGGCAAACTATCTCTCGAGACTTGCCTACAAAGACCATTGGAATTTTTATGATTTTCTACAATCATCACGAATAATTTTAACTACAAAGCCCTGGCCAGCTGTGAAAAGTATTCATTTTCTAACAGACGCCTGTCAGCTTTGGGAGGACGGGGCTCCTCGGACAAGGATGACCTTCTCGTGAGTGAGTGCTTTAAAATAGGAATGACGTGGAATGTGCTGAAATGTGAAACTGTTTTTGATCTGTGGAAACCAAGGGCATTTGGCCTTTTTGCCTCCGGCAATGTCTACCTTGATGTGATACTTTGTAACAGCTTCTGAGTTGTGCAGTGACCATCATGCACTACAGGACGGCCAGAGCTCTGGCTTCCTGTTCTGTCTGAAACATGTTCAAAGGCTTCCACGCACCTGTCACACTTGAAACAAGTATTTATTTAATCAAAGAATAAGCCTCTGAAAGATCTTTTCCATTAGGTTAAATGTTTACAGTTTTGCAGTTTGCTATTTCTCCTGTAAAAATTGCTTCATCCACAGGATAGACTGGAGAAGCACATGGAATGAAAGATAAATGTGTGTTTTAGGACATGAGAGATGTCAGCAGAGAACAGTTTCATGTTTTCTGCGAGGCAGGCATAGCTGAAGATTAAACATGCAAACACAGCTTTTCGCCTTTGTGAATCCTGACATACTTTCCTACGTCTCAGCACGCTGAAGGTAATTTTCACATGAACAAAAGTGGATTCAATTCTCCCCCATTCTGCAGTTCTGCATGATAATTTCGTGAAAGCTAAATAGAAAGTGACATTTATTTTCCTTAACCTCATCTCATTATATTTATCCTCAATTTGCCCGCTTGGGAGATTTTCCAAGCCTTCCAGCAATGCGTGTATTATATATAATATGCCATGATCAAAAAAAAAATGTTACGGAGAAAAGAAGCTGTGACATTTACATTGCCAATAAAATTGGTGGAGGCTAACAATGTGATAAAATTTAACTACTTTTGGAGATTGGCGTATGAGAAGAATAATTTCAGTTTGCATAGAATGTCAAGTGCGCTACTGCATCTGAACTTCGCACCAAAGTCTCTTTTTCAAATTCAGGACAGGGACTAAACACTATTCTCTTGCATGTGGTCCTGGCAGAGCTCGGCGGTCAATGGCAACGTTCGGTGGAAGAGCACGCACAGGATCTACGTCTTCCTCAAGCACGGCGGTCCAGGTGGTCACCATGAGCGATGAGCATCGCTGTGCTCTGTCACAGAGATTGCACACAGTGTGCTGAGTACAGCGAACCCAACAGGGAAACCGTGGTCTTCGGAAACAGGTGGGAAGTGGGGATGTATGGCCAAAGGACAGATCCAAGCACGATGGCGGACCCCCTGCAAGGACTTACAGGTCTGCTCTATCCAATCAAAACAAAGACCAACATAGCGAATTTCAGGTAGGGTCTCTGCTCGTAATAAACAGGAAACGCCAACTAATGAAATTAGTGTTAAAAGGTGATAGGTATGGGGGCCGCCTGGGTTGCTCAGTTGGGTAAGCATTGGGCTTCGGCTCAGGTCTTGATCTTGGAGTTCGTGGGTTTGAGCCCTGTATCGGGCTCTGTGCTGACAGCTCAGAGCCCGGAGCCTGGTTTGGATTCTGTGTCTCCCTGTCTCTCTGCCCCTCCCCCACTCACACACTCTCTCTCTCTTTCTCTCTCTCAAGAATAAATGAAATAAAAAAGATAATAGGTATTGTTGAGGACTTCCAGAGGAGACAGCCGAGTAGAGGACCCCAGGGTCAACGTGTCCCACCGATACCCCTAGCTGACACCCACCTCAGTGTCAATGACCCAGGATATGACCTGAGCCTGCAAGGGCAGACCGTCTACAGCTCTACGGGTAGAGAAGGGGCAGTACGAAACAGGGTAGGAAGGGTGGAGGCGTGGCCGGGAGACAGGCAGGTCTGAGGACGCCCCGGGAGGGACGGGAGGGACGCACCTCCAGCAGGGAGGAGGGACGAGCAGACCACACACCCAGAGCGTCAGGCACGCACATGCCAAGATGAGTCCCTACAGCATTTGGCTTTGAGACCAGAGGAACTTAATTTTGCCAGTTCTTGTCATCAGTGGGGTGTAACACCTGCAGCCTTAAAAATGAGTGGGCTTGGCAGAGGGAGAGCCAGAGGGTGAGGGGAAACTGAGGCCCCGCCCTTGAAGAGACAGCATAACCCCTCGCACAGCCCCGGGATTCAGCACAGAAGCAGCGGTGTGAAAACGCCTGGGGCACGCAGGAAGGAGGCTCACTTACTGGGCTCAGGCTGGAAGGGAAGGGTCTTCAGGACGAGTCTCAAGGAAACAGTGCCGCGGCAACATTTCCCCCGGGGCACCTGCGGACCGTGCGGGGTGGCCACTCTCCTCCCGGCTTGCTAACAGCTCCTCCCAGCCGTGCTCCCCACCGCACCCTGGGAAGGAGTCCTCCCTGGTGCCACCGCCAGCGATGCAGTGTGCGAGCAGCCCAGAGAGGGGCCAGCACCCCTCCAAGGAGACTCCCGCCCCGGGAGAGGGGAAGACAGCCGCACGCGCCAGTGTGACCGCGGCCCCAGCGGTGCGCTGGAGGCAGACGTCTGGCTGCGGTCTCTACCTCCCCCCCCCCCGCCCCCTCCCCCCGAAAAGCTCCTCCTGCGACAAGCAGGGAGCGTGCCCTGCAGGTCAGGGCTGATGCGTCTCACACAAACGCCAGGTCTGATTCCAATCTAGCCCAAGGCAGACCGGGGCTGGCCCCCCAACCACACAGGCACCAAACCCGACCCGCAAGAAGTTAGGGAGCCACGGCAGAAGACTGCGTGGAAGGTAAACACGTTCAGCCACGACAGCAGGGCACAGGCAGCGCACCCAGGAGACACCCCTGAGAGCTGGGTTCTGGTGAACAGGGGACACTGCAGTGCAGGCACTAGAGGACCTCTCCGTAATAGGGCCACTACCTCCAAGAGGATGGGATGTAGCTGACTTTCCTAACACCGAGAAACAGACACTGAGAGTGAGACAACGTGAGAGACAGAGGAAAATATCCCAAATGAATGAACAAGGCAAAATCAAAGCAAGAGACCTGAACAAACAAGTATAAGTAACATGTCTGATAGAGAATTTCATGTAATGGTCATAAAAATACTCACTGGACGTGAAAAGACAGTAGAGACATCAGTGAGACCTTTAACAAAGAGATAGGAAACATAAAAAAAGAACCCATCAGAGATGAAGAACTCAATACCAGAAGTAAAAATAACATCAGAAGGAATAATAGGAGACTAGAGGAAGTAGACTAACTGATCACTGACCTGGAGGACAGAGTAATGGAAAGCAATGAAGCTGAGTAGGTGAGAGAAAAACAATAACAATAAACGATAACAGATGATGGCAACTCAGTGACATCATCAAGCATACTAACGTTCGCATTGTAAGGATCTCAGAATGAGAAGAGAGAGAAAAGGAGGCAGAAGATGTTTTTGAAAAAATAACAGCTGAAAACTTTCCAAATCTGGAAAATAACACAGAAATCCTGATCCAGGAGGCATACAGAGCACCCAAGAAAGTCAACACAAGGAAGTCCACACTAAGACACATAGTAATTAAAATGGCAAAAAGCAATGGTAAAGAATTCTAAAGGCAGCAAGAAAAAGAAAACCGCTCCATATGAGGGAAACCCCATAAGGCTGTCAGTTCAGATTTCAGCAAAGCCCTGTAGGCCAGAAAGGAGTGGCATGATATATTCACAGTACGAAAAGTAAAATGTGCAGTCAAGAACACTCCATCCAGCAAAGGTAGAAAAACACAACGAGAGAGAAAGACTTTCCCAGATATGTAACATTTAAAGGAATTCATCAGCACTGAACCAGCCCTAGGAGAAGTGTTGAAGGGGGCTTTTGGGTGAAAAGAGAAGACCATAAGCAGAAATAAGAAAAGTAGGAAGCACAAAAGCAATAAAATTAAGTACATCTAAAAATTAGTCAAAGGATTCACAAAATAAAAATACATGTGACTCCATATACCTACATGTGGGGAGAGAGGATTAAAAATTTATTGTTTGTACGATAACTTAAGCGACCATCAGCTTCCTATAGACCGCTCTATGCATTGGAGGTTATAAAGAAACCTCATGGTAACCAGAAATCAAAAGCCAGTAATAGATAAGCAAAGAGAGAGAGAAAAATGAACCCAACTTCATCACTAAAGAAGGCCAGCAAACCCTGAGAGAAAAACAGCACAATAAGGATGAGAGAAATACAAAAACACCCATAAAGACAAGTAATAAATGGCAGGAAGTATACAGCTGTAGAGGACTCCTTTGATGTAAATGGACTAAAAGCTCGAATCAAAAGACACAGGGTGACACACTGGATAGAAAAGCAAGATCCATCTGTACGCTGCCTCCAAGAGACTCATTCCGGACCTCATGCAGACTCAAAGAGGAGGGATGGAAAACTATTTTCCATGCAGACGGGACTGAACTGAAAGCTGGGTAGCAATGCATATAATGGACACAGTGGACTTTAAAACAAAGATCGTAACGAGAGACAAAGAGCTACACTACGTAATCATAAAGGGAACAATCCAGCAGGAAGAGGTAACCATTGTAAATATTCATGCACACATGTGGGAGCACACAAATACACAACGCAGTCAATAAAAAGCAGAAAGGAAGTAATTGATAATAAAACAATAATAGTAGGGGACTTGACCACCCCATTTTCATCAATGGACAGATCATCCAGACAGAAACTAAACAAGGAAACAGTGGGTTTGGATGACACCCTAGAGTAAATGGATCTAACAGGTCCATTCAGAACAGTCCATCCTGACACAGAATACACAAGTGCCCATGGAGCATTCCCCAGGGAAGTTCACTGACTAGGCCACAAAACCACCTCAACTACTTCAAGAAGACTGAAGTCATCCAACACATCTCTTCTGACCACAATGCTAGGAAACTAGAAATCAATCACAAGAAAAGATCTGGAAAGAACACAAATACATGGAAGTGACATGACATGCTCCTGAACAATGAGTGCGTCAACCAGGAAATCCAAGAGGAAATTAGAAAATTCATGGAGAGAAGTGAAAATGAAAAGACAGTGGTCCAAAACCTTTGGGATGCAGCAAAAGCTGTGCTAAGAGGGGAGTTTGTAACAATAGAGGCAAGAAGACGATCAAATCAATAACCTAACCATACACCCGAAGGAGCTAGAGAAAAGACAAAATCTCAAACTAGTATAAGGAAGAAGTATTAAAGATTAGAGTAGGTATCATTGAAATACGAACTAAAACCACAATAGAACAGATAAGTGAAAATGGGAGCTGGTTCTTTGAAAAGATCACCCAACTGGTAAGTCTTTAGCCAGGGAGAGAAAGAGAGAGGACCCAAATAAACAAAATCAGAATGACAGAGGAGAAATAACAACCAACACCACAGAAATGTAGAGGATTATAGGAGAATATTGCAAACAATTATATGCCAAATACTTGGACAACCTAGAAGAAATGGAAGAATTCCTAGAAGCATATAACCTCCAAAACCCGAATCGAAGAAACAAAAAATGTGAGCAGACTGATTACCAGTGATGAAGTTGAATCAACAATCCAAAAGCTCCCAACAAAAGTCCAGGACCAGATGGCTTCACAGGGGAATTCAACCAAACATTTAAAGAAAAATTAATACCTACTCTTCTCAAACTACTACAAAAACTACAAGAGGAAGGAAAGCTTCCATGTATTCTCTGAGGCCAGCATGGTCCTGATACCAAAACTAGACAAAGACAGTATAAAAAAAAAAATACAGATGAACATCTCTGATGAACCCACATGCAAAAAATACTCAAAAAAATCAGCAAATCAAATCCGACAATGCATTTTAAAAACTCATTCACCAAAATTAGGGGGGAATTATGCCTGGGTTGCAAGGGTGGTTCAATATTCACAAATCAATCAATGCCATACATCGCATTGACAAGAGAAAGGATAAAAACCATAATGATTATTTCGATACATGCAGAAGAAACATTGAGAAAGTACATCCATTCATGACATAAAGCCCTCAACAAAGTAGTTTTAGAGGGAACATAACCTCAACGTAATAAAGGCCATCTGTGAAAAACCCCCAGCGAACATCATCCTCAGTGAGAAAAACCAAGAGCGTTCCCCCTAAGATCCGGGAGAAGACAAGGGTCTCTATTCTCACCACTTTTATCCAGCACAGTACTGGAGTCCTGGCCACAGCAATTAGACAATAAAAGGTGTCCACACTGGAAGGAGGAGGTAAAATGTTCACTATTTGCAGATGAAAAGATACTCTATATAGAAAACCCCAAAGACACCACCAAAATACTACTAGGATTCATAAAGGAATTCAGTAAGGTCGCAGGATACAAAATCAATATACAGAAACCCATTGCATCTTTATACACTAATAATGAAATAACAGAAGGAGAAATTAAGAAAACAATCCTGTTTATATAATCACACCCAAAATAATAAAATATCTACGAATAAACTTAACCAAAGAGTTCAAAGACATGTAGTCTAAAAACTATAAAACACTGATGCAAGAAACTGAAGATGGCACAAAGAAATGGAAAGACATCCATTCTCCTGGATCTGAGGAATGAATAATGTCAAAATGTCTATCGTACCCAAAGCAATCTATGGATTTAATGCAATCCCTATCAAAATACCAACAGCATTTTCCACAAAACTAAATCCAAGAATCCCAGAATTTGTATGGAACCATAGAAGACCCCAAATAGCCAAGGCAATCTTGAAAAGGAAGAAAATGGGAGTCACCACAATCCCAGATTTCAAGACGTATTACAAAGCTACAGTAATCAAAACAGTAATGTGCTGGTACGAGAACAGAGAAATCAGTACACAGAATACAGAGCCCAGAAATAAACCCACGATTATATACTGGGTTAATCTTTGACAAAGGAGGCAAGGATATGCAATGCAAAAAACAGGGTCTTCAAACAAATGGTGTGGGCAAAGTGAACGGCTACATGCAAAAGAACGAAACAGGACCTCTCTTTTACACTGAACATAAAAATAAATTCAAAATGGATTAAGACTTACATATGAGACAGGAAATCATAAAAATCCGAGAAGAGAGCAAAGGTAGTAATCTCTCTGATACTGGCCCTAGCAACATTTTTTTTTTTTTTTAGGTATGTCTCCTGAGGCAAGGGAAACAAAATGAAAAATAACCTATTGGGACTTTGTCAAAATAAAAAGCTGCACAACAAAAGACACCATCAACAAAGCTAAAGGACAACTTACTGAGTGGAAGAAGCTATTTGCAAATGACTTTTCCAATAAGAGGTTAGTACCCAAAATATATAAAGAATTAATACAACTCAATACCCAAAGCACGAATAATATCTCTAAAGAATACAGGAAGAGACCTTTCTCCAAAGAAGAAACACACATATCTGGCCACCACACACATGGAAAGATGCTCAACATCACTCATCATCACGGAAATGCAAATCAAAGCCACAGTGAGGATATCACCTCACTCCTGTTCGGCTGCGGGGGGAAAAAGGAACCACACTGCGTGCTGGGGAGGATGCAAACTGGTGCAGCCACGGTGGAGAACAGTATGCGGTGCCTCGAAGATTAAAAATATGATGACTGTAAGATTTAGTAATTTTATTACCGGGTGTTTACCCAAATAATATGAAAACACTAGTTCAAAAAGGTACAGTCACCCCTATGTTTACTGCAGCATTATTTACCACAGCCAAATTATGGAAGCAGTCTGAGGCTCCACTGGGAGATGAATGGATAAAAGAAAATGTGAGATATCGAGATATATATATATAGTCATTTGTAACACCATGAATGTATCTAGAGACTATAATGTTAAGGAAATAAGTCAGAGACAAACACCATATGATTTCACTGATATGTAGTGTTTAAAAAAATTCAACAGTGAAAAATAAAATAAAATAAAATAAAAAATCAGACTCTTAACAACCGGGAACAAACGGATGGTCACCAGGTGGGAGGTGGGTGGGGGTGGGTGAAACAAGAGAAGGGATTCGGAGTACACCGTCCGTGATGAGCACAGAATAAGACACACAACTCCTGCGTCCCTCTATTGTACATGTGAACTTACATAAAGCGCCTTGTATGCTAACTTTACTGGAATTTAAAGAAAAGCTAACAGGTGCACTCAGTGATGGGAACTATTAAACATGAGCGGAGGCATCGCTGGTGAATAAGAGCTTTGTACAGTGAATCAGGCGGTCACTAAACTAACATTCAAAGGCTACATTATGACCTTAAAACACTCACAGATTTTTCATGAAAACTGTTCTGTTACCATCCACACCATACGATGTCCCCTTACATTCAATTTCAGCATTGTGTCATTGATGAGTTTGTTTTCCAGGCACAGTTTATCTGGGTCACTTTTAGATGCTTGGAAGCATTCACTGGAGATAAAGGTATTTACCATCGTGTGACTCAGTGCATCTTTAAATTAAATTAATAGGTGGGGAATGTCATTTGTTTTTATGTTTATTTTGACATTTAAGAAACAATGACCATGTGGGGCCCCTGGGATGCTCATCAGTTAAGCATCTGATTCTTGGTTTTGACTCGGGTCATGATCTCATGGATTGTGTGTTCAAGCCCCACATTGGGCTCTATGCTGACCGTGCAGAGCCTGCTTGGGATTCTCTCCCTCCCTCTCTCTGCCACTTCCCCAATATCTTTCTCTCTTTCTCTTAAATAAGTAAACTGAAAATTGTTAAAAAATAAGAAACGGTCATGTTATGTCAGCAAGTGCCTAAGAATTGCTGGGAACATGTCACAGATGCCACAATGAAACGGGCTCACGTCAATAAAGTGTGTTTGCGTTATCCATGAGGCCATACTTACGGCCAATAAAGCCACGGAGCAGACTGCAGAGCAGACTGCCAACCAAGAAGTTTTGCATAAATGGAGAGAAAACTACCATTGTGCAATCCTCACATTGGCATCAGTGGCAACCGGAGGCAAAAGAGTTTGATGAACAAGAT
This sequence comes from Suricata suricatta, assembly GCF_006229205.1. Lineage (NCBI taxonomy): Eukaryota > Metazoa > Chordata > Mammalia > Carnivora > Herpestidae > Suricata > Suricata suricatta. Next base: position 4,798,229 of record NC_043717.1, on the reverse strand, counting down.
GATACATCCACCCTATACATTTCTTATGGACAGAAAAGGAAAAATGAGTAACTTTACAGGAAAAAAATCATGGAAATGATCCAGGTTGACGTGACTGGATAGAGCGACATCCAGTGAGCCCTGATAAGATGCATTGCCAAGAACACGGCATCACACGCATGGTGTTCTCGCCCACAAGGAATAAACTGAATCCAGTCATGAGGAATCATTTGGCAGACTCATGCAGTCCACAAAAGAACGGGCCTATAATCTTCAGAAATATCAGTGTCATTAAGCATGACACTGCTCTACACTGAAGGAAGGTAAAGATGTGCGACAAAGTGACGCAGCTCCTGATTATGGACAGGGTCACATGGGTGAAAAGGAAATTTCAAGGAGTGGTCAAAATTTGCACATGACCATGAATTAGAGAATGGTGTCATGGCAACGTTCCCCTCCGATTTAGGTTAAGTGTTCCAGGCTCACACAGTCTTTATCCTTAGGAAATATGTGCCATGCTGTTCAGGGCTACATGGGTGTGAAATTGGCAACTTGGTTTCAAATAGTTCAGGAAATTATGCAAGGATTTTGTACATCGGGGCTTGTGAATGTGTGTGACCTGCATGTGTGTGCAGAAAAGAGCACAGGAAACAGGAGACAGAGATGGATGATAGACAGAGACGGACACACAGATAGATGATAGGGAAAGGGAAAGGGAAAGGGAAGGAAAGAAAAAAATATAAGAGAAAAGAAAAAGAAAAGAAAAGAAAAGAAAAAAGAAGGAATGAAGAAATATAGCTAGGAAAATGTGGCAAACAACGTATCCCAAATTGGGTAACAATTTTTAGTCGATTTTATACTATATTTATGTTGTTTTACATTTATTTTTGAGAGAAAGATAGAGACAGCATGAACAGGGGAGTGTCAGAGAGAGAGAGAGACACAGAGTCCAAAGCAGGCTTCAGGATCTGAGCTGTCAGCACAGAGCCTGACACGGGGCTTGAACCCACGAACCATGAGATCATGACCTGAGCCAAAGCTGGACACCCAACCAACTGAGCCACCCAGGAATCCCTGTACTATATTTAGACATCTCTGTATGCTTGATAATATATCAAAATGAAAAGTGACAAAAAGAAAAGTTGGGATGCAAATCAGAGCAAATTAAAGATAAATCGTATGTCAACTATGCCTCAGTAATAAACATTTTTAAAAATGTGAATAATTCTGAATAGTAACTTGCCTTTTAGTGCATGCTGACTCAATTTTGGGATGAACTGAGTCCCAGGATGGATCTTGCTTTCTGACAGGTCTTCTCCGTTCTATCAGGCTATCTGATGAACGTTAAGTCAGGGTCCAGGAAAGCAGAAAGCAAGAACAAGAATTTACAGGACACTTTAACAAGAATACCTGTGTATATTCTCTGTAAGCACAGTGCCTTGGAACCCAAAGTGTGGTGAAACTTAACAGGATTAGCCAGAAACATGCCTCCTAACATTTAGATTTCTCCCATCGTCTGGGAGCGCAGTACTTGATGTGTAATGTCTGCGATGCCTGAACGTCTCAACGCCATTTGCAAAATGTCTACAAAGTCCAATGCCAGATGGAAAAGCCGAAAACTATCGAGCTTTCCTAGATGTGAAGTTACTACTACACGTTACAACGTTCATATTTATAGATGGTGAACTGTCATACAATGTGGTGTACGCTTCATTCCGTGATCATTCCCAATTTAGTGTAAAATGTTCTCTGAAGTAACATTATTAAATGAAATATGAAAACAATAATTAATTCAAACAGCTTCCAGTGAGAGAATCCACGTTTAGTTTTACGTATACAATTTGCTCAGACTGTTCACAAGTTCAATGTCATCAGTGAACTTTCAGAAATGGTATCGACCTGACATATACATTTGAGGAATTGAGGCCAGAAATACTGGGTGCCAACAATCAATGGGAAAAATGCGTGCTATGGTTCCCTTGTTTGTGGAAGGCATAGAGCTAGAAAATAGGTTGAATATCATCAATGGGGATTAAGGTCCTTATTTTGGAATGGGTTTTAAGGATATTGTAGGTGCATTCACAGATGAATGGATAGAGAAGGTGTACATGGATAAAATGGAGTATTACTCAGCCATAAGAAAGAATGAAATCTTGCCATTGGCAACAACATGGATGGAGCTAGAAAATATAAGGCTAAGTGAAATGAGCCAATCAGAGAAAGAAAAATACCATATGATTTCACTCATCTGTGTAATTCAGAAACAAATGAACACAAAAAAGAGACAAACGAAAAAACAGACTGTTAAGGACAGAGAGCACGCTGATGCTTACCGGGGGGGAGGGGGGTGGGGGAGGGGAAATGGGACAAGGCTGAAGAGCACCCTTACTGTGATGCACACGGAGTAATATACAGAATCGCTGAGTCATTGTATTGTACACCTAAAACTAACACAACGCTGTGTTTATTATGCTTTTAAAATATCATTAGTAGTTCTACCCACTCACTGAAAAGAACGGATGTTAAAGTATTTAGTGATCAATCACCACGGTATCTGAAGCTTAGTCTCTAACGGTTTCTCTTTCTCTCCTGCAGAGAAACACAGGGGCCTGTCTACACTGCGCCCAGTCTTAGATGGTGCATGTGCAGAGGGTCTGGCCAAGGGGCTTTAAGCTAAAGCACTACGGCCATATTCTTCTCAGGCTTTGAAATCCTAGCACCTGAGTCTCCTCAAGACAGAGAATAAAGCTCTTCTTGATGGCTGCTCCCTCAGGAAGAGCAGCCTGCGGGGACAGCCCGAGGGACAGCGAGTTCTCGATTCCCGGAGTTGAGGTCTGGGAACTCAGCTGGGGACATGAGGACATGTTCCCCCTCCCGCCAGCAGTTACCGGAGGTCTCCCGAAGCCACATGCCATCACGTGAGAACTAAAGCCCAGTCCCAGGACATACAGCCGTGCTAGGTAGCGAGGTGCGGAGTGTTTGCGTGAAGGTGACGTGCTGGCTGTCCCCGTGAAAAGTCATCTCCGCCACTACCTGCTTCATCCATCTTCAGAGCCCGACAGCTGCCCGGGTACAAATCTTGTGTGATGTGTGATGCAAACACATGATCTTTCCACCTGCTCCTGTTCCCCAGTTACCGCCCCGCACCCATGCTCCATTCCGTGAGCGCCGGCCAGAGTTTAGAAAGAACAGGTCATGAAACAATTGTTTTTAAGTTAGGGAGCTCATCTGCTTATGGAAGCCTTACCACACTCACGCTGGATTCTCTTCAGCTGAACTCACTACGCCAGAAACCCATGCCGTGTGAGATGCCCATCAGAAGAACCCTCAACAGATGCCAGATTCCCGCTGCATCTGGACTGAACACTACTTAGGTTTCCCATAAAGAAAGACCAGTGCTGACAGCACCTGCCTATTTTGTTTTATGCTTATTGAAAACCTGAGATACTATCCATGATCTTATTTGCATGTTGGCTCTTTCTAGATTACTATAAGCATTTTAACTCATTACATGAATAATGCCAAGATGGAGAAATGAAGAACTGCATATTCAATTCTTCACTTAATTATATACATTTTGCTAAAAAAAAAAAAAAAAAGGGCTGAGGTGGTCTTATTCTTCAGACAATAATCCCTGATGAGATATTCATCATTACGTAGCCCCCGAAATGTGGCTCCTTCAGGTTGGCAGTGAGCATCTCCTGATGCCGACAGACAGAACTGGGAAATCCCACAGGGAGGAGCCGGGTCGTTGGCCCGCTGGGTATCTGGGCTCCGTCTCCTGCATGCGCTGCTTGGAAGCATCCGCAGGAGACACGGGACAATGCGGACCTGTAAGTGATTTTCAATCTTTCCCCCCAGTGCAAAGGTAAGCACGTAAAACCCAACACCCGTCCGTGCCTGCAAACAAGATGGCGCGCCTGGCACTGTCTTCCAGAAGTAACGGAGGACTGAGGTCGGTGCGCCGGTCTCGGACCCGGGAGCCATAAATCTCCAGGGAGTTGAAAGGCTTCCGCGGAGATCTCATGGGAGGCGGGCATCCCCGCGGTCTGTTTGCTCCATCAGACGCGTGTGCGCAATAGCTCCCAAGGACGTTCACACAGCGTTACAAGTCACACGACACCACTCCGCACGACTCCGGGAAGAGACCCCTCCTGTCCCCTCGGCCTCCTGTTAAACCTGCTGCAAACACGTCAGCCTGAATTCAGCTGTGCGTCTAATTTTCATCTCCATTTCAGCAAAATACGTTTTCTATCAGTCATAACTTTGGTTTAAAAAAATTACCTTTGTCGGAAAAAAAAAAAGAATGGCCAATGTTTACGTTATCAGCGTAAACTGTATCAGTTTACCTAGCTTTGGATTAGAAGAACTGCTGGAAAACACTTCAGTTTTTTGAAAACTGAAACTTTCCTTCAGCAGTAATTCAAAACCACAGAAAAAAAAAAGAGAAAGATTACTTGTAGATTTGAGCAATTCTATGCATAAAGGAAATCACAGGGAAAGAGCATGGAAAACAAAACCAAAACCAGAATGAACAGAAAACAAAATTTTGATTTGTTGTGTTAATACTTTCAAAGTGCTTCCAGAGACTCATGCAGGGCTTCTATAAAACTTTGGTGACATTTCATCTTAGATCAATCCCTTCTCTTTTTGACTTCAGATAAAGTTATAGAAATCAAAATATTTCCAGTAAGGGCAACTTCTTTCAATGTTTATTTATTTTTGAGAGAGAGAGAGAGACAGAGTGTGAGCTGGGGAGGGTCAGGGAGAGAGGGAGACACAGAATCGGAAGCAGGCTGCAGGCTCTGAGCTGTCAGCACAGAGCCCGACGCGGGGCTCGAACCCACGAAGCAGGAGATCATGACCTGAGCTGAAGTCAAGAGTTAGATGCTTAACCTGCTGAGCCCCCCAGGCGCCTCAGGGCAGTTCTTCATCCCACCTCCACAGCGGCTCGTGTGTGGCCTGCTCAATTATTTTCTGGATGATCGCTGTCCAAAAACATCATGCTCACATTTGTACTCTTGTGTTCAAACATATGGATGTACCCTTTAAAAAAGTTTTGGAAGCGGGGCACGTGGGTGGCTCAGTTAGGCATCCAACTTTGGCTCAGGGCATGGTCTCATGGTTCGATCCCCACCCAGGGCTCTGTGCTGACAGCTCGGAGCCTTAAGTTTGCTATAGATCTATGTCTCCCTCTCTCTCTGCCCCTCCCCTGCTTGTACTCTCTCTCCCCAAAATAAATAAATGTTAAGAACAATTTTTTGGAAGGAATATCTGGTGCATGTTTTCTTCTTGGTAATCCTTTATATTTTGTAGAGCGTCACCACTGAAAGCCACTGGGCTGGAGCTTATTGCTCCTCAAGAGAATGAACACACAAGAACCCAGGAAGGTGAAAATCAGATTTGTGGCTTCGAGTTGCAAAGCTGAACGGTTTTGTATCTCACATCAGAACTACTGGTCTTGAGAGCAAAGGATTTCTTCCAGGAAAGTGGTGCCTGAGGAAGTAATTTATTTTTATTCCAAGTTAAAGTATCAAAAGTCAGATCCTTCAAGAACTCAAAACCTTAAGGGTATGCTGTAAGTCCTTGAGGGAGAGCAAGGCACCGAGAGATATGCAGCTCCCCAAGCAAAGGGACACCAGAGTCCCGACAGTAAGGAGCCGATGGGGGGAGGGGTGAGACAGCACCGTTCCTGCCAGCAGGCATGGGCATGGCGGCCTCGGATCAAAAGCGGACTAACTTTCCCTTCACCACCTGAAACTCTTGCAAGAGGCAATCCCTTCCTCCCAGTGAAAACTGTGTGCCTGGGAGAATAAGACAGCAGGACCCGGGCAGTCTTCTGACTGTCTCGGGGCCCCAGACACATACGGCGGAGCCGAGAACAGAGGAGGGCTGAGGGCCCAAGAAGGCGCTGACAATTCAGCCGAAATGAACCACAGGCAGCCTCCAGGAGCCTGAGGCCTCTCTGACAGAAAGGGCTTCAGAGGACAGAGAATGCACTGGCAAATCCACCTCTAGGAGGTGGTGGCTTTTCAACTGGCACAATGGAGGTTTGAAAGGAAGCCGAAGCCAGATCTGGGCGGGGGGGGAATGAAAGGAAAAAAAAAAAGAATCTTTGTGCACTTGAATCTTGGGTTCCACTTTTAACTTGCTAGAAATGATATGGAGTAAATGGATTAAGGGCGTCTGGGTGGCTCAGTCGGTTAAGCGTCTGGCTTCGGCTCAGGTCATGATCGCACGGTTCGTGGGTTCGAGCCCTGCGTCAGGCTCTGCGCCGACAGCTCAGAGCCTGGAACCTGCTTCCGATTCTGCATCTCCCTTTCTCTCTGACATTCCCCTCCTCATGCTGTCTCTGTCTCTCAAAAATAAAATCATTAAAAAAATTAAAAAAAAAAGACTAAGTGGATTAACTTCTCAAAAAGTTAGTTTCCTGCAGCAACACAGGGATAAAATAATACCTAAGTTTTAAGGTTGTTGGTAGGATTTGACGTAATCACACCGTGAAGACACATTGCACACGCTCAGTAAATTGTAGGTAAACTACGGTTGCTACCATTACAATTGTTAGGAAAAATAAGCCTGTAACGTAAGTCATTCACCATAATCACGGTGTCTGAATTTAATTAAATAAGAATAATTTGTGCCCATCATCTTCCCTGATTAATATGCAATAATTATTACACAAAACAAAACTAACAAAACATTCCCATCCACTTTCAGGATAATGTTAATTTTAGACAGATTATTTCATAACGGCAAACAAAAAGATCATGACGAGGCATGCCTGACCGTTCCAAGTTGCCCATGATTTGTCACATTAAGAAGCCCCTTCAAGACAAACTCGGGTGTAAGAAAATAGGACCCGTTGTGGAAGCCCATCTAATTCTGTGCATTTCATGACAGTGATCTTGAAAACTCTAAGGGTCCTGTGATGGAATATTCCACGGGAAGTTATCAGGACCCGTTCCGAGATGGTGCAAGCAAAACAGATCAGACGTGGCGGCTGAGATCACTCGGTCCACCGTGTCCTGCAGAATCAGCATCTGTCTTAGAGCGAGACCCCCGGTACGCGGTGGCACATTAGAGTGTGACAAAAGCTGGCCTAGACCAGTGTCCACGAGAACATTCTAGCACTGGTGTTACACCAAGCAGGACAAACAGTTCTGAACAGCGTCGCTGAAAAAAGCTTATTTTTATGGGCTATAACAGGAAATAGATCAGATATATAGTAATAGCAAGTGGCACGGAGGAACAATTTGAGAGACAGAGACGCATACGTGAAACCTCCTGAAGTGAGGTTAATATCACGAGACTGAAATTCATACTCTAGATGCTCACTTTTCTTCTAAATGATGGCACTGCTTTCAGAAAGGAGTAACATTTAGGCCATCGTTCTTACAATAAAACATCTATGCTCTTTTTTGTTGTCATTATTTGTCACCAAACCTAGACATGATGAGTTATAACCCTTCCCGAGACACTACACGCACAACTTCTAGTTCAGAATAATTAAACTAGTTTGCAAATAGGGGCACCTGGGGGCTCACTCAGTTGAGCGTCAGACTCTGGCTCCAGTCACGATGTCACCATTCGTGAGTTCCAGTCCCACGTCGGGCTCTGTGTGGGCAGCTTGGAGCCTGGAGCCCACCTCGGATTCTGTCTCCCTCCCTCTCTGCCTTGCCTCCTGTCATACACTCTCTTGCGCACTCTCGAAAATAAATTTAAAAGCATTTTGAAAATATTTGCAAAAAATAATTCCAGCATCTGACATATAAATTCATTGTCAATTATCCGATAAAAGTCATTCCATTGCAGTCAGCTTGATCTACCGCCAGGTGACAAGTGTTCTAATATGTGCTCTTTTGAGATGTTTAGAACACGCTGCATAGGGAGCACAGCACTGACTGCGCATCATAGCGTCACCGTGTGTGCGTCTCCTTCTGTCACCTGACAGGGAGCATGCGTCCTTATGTCTCTACCCACACCATTAATCATAGCCTGGCACACAGCAGGTGCTCAATCAAAGTCACTAAATTAAAAACTGCATAGTTGCAGCAAATTCTATGTGCTTTTCTGCCTTTGTGATGATTTTTGGTAATGACCTGACTCGGTCATCAGCCACTTTATATTAGAGGCATCAAAAAGGTGAAGTTTTCCAAGGGAATTCAGCTTGTTACCCTGGCTCTCATTTTTATTACTTGTATGCACGGCTTGCTGAATTCAGTTACATCTGAAATCTGAATGCAGTTACGATCCAATGCCATCTTTCAGGAGTTCTAACACGTGTGACACCCGCAGCACAGAGGGGGTGACAGTTCGCAGCTGTGAGACAGGTGCCATGCCACTGCCCACCTGGGCCCCCACAGGCTTGGGCATCTGGAGGTCCGTGCCATCCCCAGGCCGTGCTGCCGGCTACGGCCTGGCCTTTGTGACTGATTACTAACCAGCACCGCCTTAGGGCTTGCCCATAAGCGCACTGCAAAGTCAATTTGGAACAAATCGTGTCCCACCCGGCTTTCAGAGTGACACGCACCCAGGCGGTCAGGCATCCTAAGTGGTATTTCAAGTTGTACGGATGTGTTAATCTCACTTTTTTCCCTGGGAGGATTATGTGACTTCTGTTTTCCAAGGATTTGTCAGTGCTTCGTAATCAACCAACCTCTACTTCTTACAGTTTTATTTTTCATCTTGTGTCTTTTTAATCTTAAAAAATTTTTTTAAGTGAGAGAGCCAGAGACGAAGCATGAGCAGGGCAGCGGCAGAAAGAGAGAGGGAGACACCGAATCCAAAGCAGGTTCCAGGCTCTGAGCGGTCAGCACAGAGCCCAGTGTGGGGCTCGAACTCACCAACTGTGAGATTGTGACCTGAGCTGAAGCCGGATGCTTAAGCGACTGAGCCCCCAGGAGCCCCTCCTCCCAAGTACTTTAAGGTTTAATTTTTCATAATTTATAAATTATCCTTTATAGTTTCCCCTTCGCCTTTGATGCCTTGGGAGAATTTAGCATGACAATGCAACCGAAATAAAAAGAAGACAAAGACTTTCTGTTTAGTATGGAATTCATTTGTGAGAGTTTAAATAAATTTCACATATTATTCACCTGAAATGTCAGTGCTCATTATAAGTTAAGAGCTAAAAAAAAGAAAAAAAAAGATCAAGGCGTCCAGATGACATGCACATTTACCTCTTAGGCACAAACAGGTCAACAGTCCACCCAACCAATTAATGAAGACAAAAAGAGAAGTCTGATGTCTGCCTCTGACCTCTCTGAACATGATTCCCAGAAGTGAAAATTGCCATTAAAATGTGAAACTCTTTGCTGCAAATATTGCCAGTAAAAACCCATGATACTTGTTCCATTTGATGCTATTTTTAAAAGTATGTACAGGGGCGCCTGGGTGGCTCAGATGGTTGAACGTCCAGCTTCGGCTCAGGTCATGATCTCACGGTTCGTGGGTTCGAGCCCCACATGAGGCTCAGTGCTGGCAGCTCAGAGCCTGGAGCCTGCTTCCGATTCTGTGTCTCCCTCTCTCTCTGACCCTCCCCTGCTCGCACTGTCTCTCTTTGTCTCTCAAAAATAAATAAAAAACATTTTTAAAAAAGAGTATGTACATAGAATTTTAAAACAAAATTCAGCGGATTCTAGCAATTCGGTTGTTTGCCCAATTATTTTAAATAAAGGAAAAATATAAAGCACTTGTTCCACCAACTCATAGGTATTTAAGTGGAACTCGATCAGTTAGTTAAAACTCTGACTACTGGGTTCTGGAGAAATGTCCACAGCTGTGGCGCTCGTGGCCATCAGAACACTGAGACGCACCGAGTCTCAGGGCCACACCAGTGCCAACGGCGCACGGAGCCGCTGAAGGAGGCAGGGATGTCTCTGGCGCATGCGCACTGTGAAAACCCTTTGGTTAATGGGGTGAATGAGCCGCGTAACTTCTTAGCCATTTTCCTTCTTCAAAGCTGCTCATTTGCTCTAGGCAGATGGTGTCCATCATCGCCCCAAATATACCCAGGGCATGAGCTCCCAGGTGAATAATGGAGGTCTGTCTCACTGTTGTAGGGAGTCAGTGGACCGAGCGAGAGCCCAATTTTGAGGCTGCTTTGCAGCCTTTTTGTCTTCCTGTGAAATAAGACACACACTCTGAGCCCATGGAAACCATGCTCCTTAGAACAGAGTAGAGTGTCCTCTACAAAGTGTAGCACTAAGAACAAAAACAAAAATCCCAAGACCGTCAAGCTATAATTCTACATACAGTAAAAATATCAGTAAAAATGAGAGGGACATAAGGGTTTTTTAAGACACAAAAGCTGAGAAATTTGTCTCCAAGAGACATGCTCTTTAAGAAATCCTCAATAGGGGCGCCTGGGTGGCTTAGTCAGATAAGCGTCCAGCTTCGGCTCAGGTCATGATCTCACGGTTCATGGGTTCGAGCCCCGCATCGGGCTCTGTGCTGCCAGCTAGCTCAGAGCCTGGAGCCTTTCTTCAGATTCTGTGTCTCCCTCTCTCTCTGCCCCTCCCTTGCTCATGCTGTCTCTGTCTCTCAAAAATAAATAAAAAACTTAAAAAAAAAGAGAAATCCTCAACAATGTTCTTCAGGCAGAATGGAAATGACACCAGAGGAATGTAACCCACGCAAAGCGAAGGGTGTGAAAGGGTAGTTTATGTGGGCAAATCTAAGCCTCTTCTTTTTCCGTTATAAAAGATAATGAACAGTGTAAAGCAATACTTAATAGTAAATCATGGGTTTAATATGTATATTGAAGTGACATGTGTCACACAAATGGCACAGGACACGCTGGGTAAGTGTGGTGCTGTGGGCTTCTTCCATTATTCAAAGGCGCTACACTCCTACTCCACGGTGTTAGAGAGGCATCGTAAATACGTAACCACTGTTAAGATTTTTTTTATTATAAAGAAGTATATCAAATAATTTAATGGTTGAGATAAGTGGAATTCTAATTTCTCTTAATGTTTATTTTTGAGAGACAGAGAGATGGAGCGTGAGTGGGGAGAGAGGGAGACGCAGAACCCAAAGCAGGTTCCAGGCTCTGAGCTGTCAGCATGGGATTCTATAAAACGAATTTTTAGTTTGTACATATAGATAAGTGTTTACTTTTATTTATCTTTTATTTAATTTTCTACTTATATTTATCTTAAGTAATTTTAATATTCTAATACAAGTAAGAAGCCCAAACCTGATGGGCTATCAAAATCTCCCTAAGATTTCTATTGAGGTTACAGGTGCATGACGAGTTCATTGAAGAGCTTCAAACTGATGAACTGTTACTTTAAATTTGCCAACCAGCTTCTTAAAAATGCCAAAGTAGTCATTACATGTCATGCCTCGAGGCACTGTAAAGCTGTGCTCAGCGCTCTACCTGCGTTCTCATTTCCCCCCAAATGCCCTGCCAACCCTCGCCTTATGCACTAGGACATCATACCCAGTGTGGGGGTTGGGTCCTGTTTCCATAGCAACAACCAATCAGGCCAGTCCTGCTCCCGCTGCCTCAGTCGCTGAGGTGTCCCATGTACAGTGAGAGATCATTCTTCCATGGCCGTGAGACTGATCCAGGGATGATCCCATCCACACCAATGACGTCTGTTTGCCGGAAATTCCTGGACACGGGCTTCAAGAGGTGTGGTGGGCAAGACGTGAATAGAGATGCCAGAATGAGGGGGTGAAGGTAAGAAAAAGCCACAGCACAGCACACAACCAGATCTAGGGCCCTCATTTTTCCATCTGGGAGCCTACGAAGACTTGTTTGTGACAGCAAAGATTTCATATTTCAGAGAATAGGGGATGAATCTTTTGTTACTCTGGTATCTAATCTTTAATACAAATGCCTCAAAGTACTTCAATAAAAAGTTTTGGAAAGGATATAGGAAGAAAACCAAGAACACAATTATCTTAAACTTAACAAATGAAAACTCAATAGCAACATATTGATCCTAAATTGTGTGCCAGGTTCAGTATCCAGTCTGATGGGGGTTCTAAGGAAGAAGCTCAATCATGGACCTTAGTAACAAACCAGTGGGAGGTAGAGAACTTTGTATATGTGAGAAGCAGAAAACAACATAGGGCATGTGGGAGCCGCATCAAGAATTGTCTACTCCTATTTATTCATAAAATTTTTAAATGCTTACTTATTCTTGAGAGAGACAGAGCATGAGCAGGTTGGGGGTGACAGAGAGACCCAGAACCCAAAGCAGGCTCCAGGCTCTGACCTGTCAGCACAGAGCCCGACACGGGGCCTGAACCCACGAGCTGTGAGACCATGACCTGAGCCAAAGCCAAACGCTCAACCGACTGAGCCACCCAGGCAATCCTCCTCCAATTTAAAAGAGGGAAAAAAAAGAGATCTCTATTGCACACAGTAGGAGTTCAGAAATTTTCTTCTAGGAAGTGGCCTTCAGTTGGACTCAGAAGGATCAAATTTAATGGAAAAGACAGACGACGCCAGTCTGGGTTGGTGGCAAGGATACAGAGGTCAGCATCGGAGAACATACCTCGAAGAAAGTTAGACTACGGCGTTGTTAAATATATTGGAACGGCTTTATTACTGTCACCATACTAGTTTTTAAATGGACCCCTCTGTGAATCTGTCTTTTTCACATTTGCTTCAAGATGTCATAACCTTCACTTTGCTTTTCCCTTGGGTTCCAAATGCATATGGTCAGAAATAAAATGTTATGTGTAGTAAGTGGGGAAATCTTCACCAGAAACAAAAACCATTCCTTGTCAGCTGTGTATTTCAACAACGAGAAATACTTTATCGCTCCCTGACCCTAGATAAGACAGAGCAATAGATGCTAAGTCAGGAGTGCTCCCGGTGCTTAAATACCCTCCTGTCCATGAGCATAAACACCCACGCGCATGTGGGGTTCTATCCGGAAGCAGCGTGACAGCAGCCGTGAGACGCTAAATTCTGAGGAGTCATTGCCGCTTCCTGCTGTGGGGATTTTCATGAATTACATGGACTACGTACTAGTACAGCCGCCCTAACGGAAAACATAGACCACATTTATTCTCTCCTGCTTCTGGAGGTTGGGAAGTTCAAGGTCAGGGGCCAGCGAGACGGGTTTTCTCCTCTGCTGGGTTGCAGGCGGCCCTGTCCTGCCTCGGGCGCCCATGGCCTCTTCTCCGAGTGCACTTGCTCATCTGTCGTGTAAGCGCGCCGACCTCCCGCCTCCGCCTCACTCTTACCCTCCCAGAGGCCCCGCCTCCAAGCGCCATCACAGTGGGGGGCAGGGCTTCAACGTACCAAATCTGGGGAGACATATTCCGTGCACGAGCACATGGGTTTGGGAGGCTGGAGCATTTTGAAGGTGGTGTGGGCTGGAGACACGGTGCTGCCAACAGTGGTGGGTACCACCCAACGGAACCTTCCGTTGGTGGCAAGCGCCAACGTAATGGAAGTTACAGTCATGATATGAAGTCTATCTTCCAGCTACAGTTATTTCAATTGTACACCAAGTTAAAGAACAGAGTTCATGAAATGATACTGGAGCCATGAGGATGTGGGGGACCCCAGCAGTGGTACCTAATTACTGGATTTGGGGCACCGCTGGGAGAGATTTTCCTGTGGCCAGAGGACTAGCTTCTTTGCCCGCACACAAGTACGGAATTACATTTTATTCTGTCACTCACGGTAGGCACGGAGCATGAAGGGAAACTCTTACCTGTCTCCCCACTTTTCATCCCAAGCATCATGTTCTCAATGAGACAGGAGACATAAAATCCTCCTTTTTAAATCTTATATTTTTAAATGTTTTATTCATTTTTGAGAGAGAGAGGGAGAGAGGGAGAGAGAGACAGACAGACAGCGTGAGCAGGGGAGGGGCAGAGAGAAAGGGAGACCCAGAATCCAAAGCAGGCTCCAGGCTCTGAGCTGTCAGCACAGAGCCTGACGCGAGGCCTGAACCCACAAACCGTGAAATCATGACCTGAACTGAAGTCAGATGCTTAACCGACTGAGCCACCCAGGTACTCTGTTCCTTTTTTTATTTTAAAGTTTATTTATTTTGAGACAGAGACAGATGTGGGAGGCATAGAGAGAGAGGGAGAGAGAGAATCCTAAGCAGGCTATCTTATCGGCGCAGAACCTGACAAATCGTGAGAACATGACCTGAGCTGAAGCCAACAGTCGGAGGCTTAACCCACTAAACCCCCGGGTGTTCCCCTCCCCCTTCTGAAGGCAGGGTCCCTATGGGCACCGATGCACCGAACCCCCCAGGTGCTCTCTCCCCCCTTCGGAAGGCAGGGTCCCCACCGGCACAGATGTGGGCTGGGACGTCGTGTTAGCTCTGTCTGTGACACACCATGGCCCTTGATGCAAATCACAACATTCTATCCGAAAAGAAAACATTTTCTCTGAAGAGTTCCAGGTTTTAAACGGAACCCTTCAGTCAGCACAGAGCCAGCATGACAAGAAGGTAAACCAGGGTGCCTGGGGGCTTAGTTAGTTGGGCGTCCAACTTCGGCTCAGGTCATGGTCTCATGGTCTGGGGGTTCGGGCCCTGCGTCGGGCTCCGTGCTGACAGCTCAGAGCCTGGAGCCTGCCTCAGATTCTGTGTCTCCCTCTCTCTCTGTCCCTCCTCCACTCACACTCTCTTTCTCAAAAATAAATAAACATTAAAAGAAATGAAAAAAAAATGTAAGCCAGCAGAGGAAGAAGACAAGACCCAGGGCAGTGCAGGTGGATGGTTAGCAGGAAATGCCAGGGAGAAACCCCAGGAAAATCTGACGACATCTCTTAATGGGTTTCCCACTACTGGGTGTCACCTCCACGTTGCTGATGAACTGATGTTTGAGCACGTGCACGGGGCCAGGCCCTTTACCACTCTCACTGCCCCTCTGAGCTACCCAGCCAGGCAGGAACAACTGCCCCCATCTTCCCCCGCACGGGAGGACGCACACGACGATGTGCTGGGCTGGGACTCGGCCAACCCCAGGACGACCCATTCCCGGCTGCGCTGTGCTGGGCAATTGTAAAAGCGTGAGCACCGGTGCCGGCCCGCCAGAACGCAGCGAGGATTAAACACCGTGCGACACACAACGCTCTTAGCTTCCGGCCCGTAGGAAGGGCTCAACGGATCTGGACATTATTATTTACCCAGAAAGGGTCACTGAGGCCCAGAGAAGCATCCTGCTTCGTCCAACTGTACCCAATGGCTTCTGGACTCTTGACGTAAGCATTTAACCACAATCTAGTAACGCAGGGCGGGGACTCTGCTTCTCGTTCACATCTGTAACAGGGCACCTGGTGGGAACTCCGCTCCTGATGGCTCGGTGGAGCCGCACTGGCCCAGTTTTCCCTCCCACGCTTCGTCTTCCTGTGACCTGTTCCCATCTGCAGATCGTGCACACTCGTGTCGTGGCTCAGCCCATTCCAACCGCTAGAAAAAGTGCAGATCACAGCGCGCCTGCCACTCGTAGCCACAGTTTGGGTGCAAGGCCGCCGCTCTTGCCACAGACCCACCCGAGCACCTGAGCCACTCCTCTGGGACACCAAGGACAGCGCACAGGACAGGGAGAGGACAGAACCCCGGCCCAGGCAGGGGCTGCAGCTCAGCCAGTCCTTCCGCGCCCTCGGTTCCCAAGGACTGGAACATTCCAGTGCACTGGAATGTGCGCCGCTGCTGGAGAGAAGCCCGCCTTGCGCGTCCGTCACATCCTTCCAGATGGAGCGAGAAGGGAACGGAATGACCACACCACACCCTCTCCTGCAGGGAGGGGCACCGTGGCGCTGTGGCCAAGAACTGAACTCAAGAGCAAGACGACAATCTCTAAGGGCCAGGGCTTCTTTGTCACAGCTCCTTCCCAGTGACACAGGGAAGCCCTCTCCCTGCACTGCAAGAAAACGAACATGAAAACAAATCAGAGTGTTTATCTCCGATTCAGACAGGTCAGTGTGGCGAAACCCCTCTGTTTCAAACAGGCAGCCGTGCGGAGAGACCTTCCCTGAAGACAGAAATATCAGTGGGATAAAGCCGGCAGGGGTGGGGGTGGGGGGCTCCCGGTTCACCGGGAGTCTGTCTGCACTGAAATAGCCAGGCCAGGAACCAGGGGCCAGCTGTACCCACAGGAAGCCAGGGACCCTGGGGGGAAGGCTCCCAGAGGCGCTGGCTATGTCCTGTGCGGCCCAGTGGCTTCAGTTGAGTTTAAAGGTGTGGCTTAGGGCCCTCGATGATGCGGAGACACGAAACTGTAACTAAAAAGAAGGCAAATTAAGCAGGTCCCCGGCTTAGTACCATGAGGATCTGCCACATTCCCAGTCTTGCTAGGGCAGGACCACAGATCATGACAGTCCTCTGCTCCAAGGACGCCCACGGGGGCCAGGAGGGGGCACAAGGAGCTGGGGGTGCAAGATGCAACGTGGACAGCGTGGCCCCTCTGAATGGGCCGGCAACACAAATTCATGCCCCTCCACAGAAACGGGAGATGCAGCCCATGAAACTAACGACCATACGGTAAGTTTGGTCCACGAGAAACAAATCTAGAAAAAGAGATGTGACTAAGAGATCCCAAAGCTAATGTGAAAAGCTGAATATTGAAGAAGGAAAATAATAAAAGCCAGATATAGAATAAAGATAGATTTTTTTAACCGACACAGTTGAAAACACTGAAGATTGAAAATATATTCTCCAAAATGGATACAAAGAAGTCTTGAAGGGATAGGATCAACACAAGACTGGGAGCATCTAAAAAGAGTCTGGAACCAGGAAGGGCAGTGGTGCAAATGTATTCAGAGTCGGCACAGAGGCATGAAATAGGAAACGAGCAGCTGAGACAATTTGGGGAATAGATTGAGAAGCGACGACATACGTGTCAATTACAGTTCCCGAAGAAATAAACATTTTAAGAGAAAACAGCCGTACGGCAATCGGTGGAAATCAAGAAAGGCAAGAATCCAATCAGAGGTACGCTCCAATAACGAGCAGGGAGTCCCAGACAACCTAAGGGAGATGGCACGATTTCAAGAGTAGACCTAAAATGACGGCATGCCCCCCAGAAAAGGCACAATTTGGTTGCAATGGTCACAATGCCAGCAGATGTCTCGCTTGCGGAAACAGGTCAGAAGGTCATAGAAAGACGGAGCTCTACAGGCGACTAACTCTTTCTCTCCAGACTTGTTAGCGAACACAAACAAAACAAACGCCATGACGGACACAGGCGATCTGCACAGCACACCGTCGCCAACGTCACCTAAATAATCAGCCAACAACAGCACAAGACGCACTCTTCCACAGGGACACAGGGACTGATGACCCTCAGAGGACAGCTGCACGGCCAGAAAACATCTCAGTTAAGTTACAAGGACTGAAAACATTGACACACATTCAGCAACAGGAAAGCAATTAGAAATAAGGAGCCAGACTGCCTAGGAAATGCCCGTGTACTTGGAAACTAAGTAACCTATGTATAGGACAAGAAAGATGTGACAAGAGCCAGAAAACATGAAAAACTGTTTAAAAAACACATCAGAATCTGTGGAATGCAGCGAAAGCATGCGTACAGGAGACATATTTAAAAAAATTTTTAATGTTTATTTTTGAGAGAGAGAGAGAGAGTGCAAGTGGGGGAGGGGCAGAGACAGAGAGACGGAGACACAGAATGTGAAGCAGGCTCCAGGCTCTGAGGCACATAGCCCAATGCGGGGCTCAAACTCATACTCTCGGAGATCATGATCTGAGCTGAAGTCACACAATTAACCACCTGAGCCCCCTGAGCCCCCCTAGGACAGTTTGTGGCCCTCAGGGCTTTTAGAAAAGAAGAAAGTTTGGAATCTAACACACTGAGCTTACGCTTAAGCTACATAAACAATAGCAAATTAATCCCAAACTATATAACAACAAAAACAAAGGAAGAACTGTCAAAGGTAGTGCTGAAACCCCTGGAACAGAAAATGATGAAAAAATAGCAAACATTGACAAACCAACAGTCATAACGAAATTAAGGGGCATCAACGCACATAGTGCATGATGTCAGGGGCATGCTGTGAAACAATTCATGCCAATAAAATTAAATAGTTGGATAAAGCTGCCATTAAACACCCCCATAAATTACCAGAACACACTGAAGCAGGGGGAAAATGTCAGAATAGACCCAACATTGCATTTATAATTAAAACCTTCCTCCAGGGCGCCTGACTGGCTCTCCTGGTTAAGTGTCTGACCTCAGCTCACATCATGATCTCACAGTTCGTGAGTTCCAGCCTCACACGGGGCTCTGTGCTGACAGCTCGCTTTGGATCCCTCTGTCTCTGCCCCTCCCCAGCTCGTTCTCTCTCAGTAAAGAAACTTTTAAAAAATAAATAAAAAATAAAAAATAAAACTTTCCTCCGAAGAAAATTTGAGGCCAAAGAGCTCTATTGATGAATTCTAGGCAACATTAAAGGAAGAAATATGAAAAGTATATGAACTTTTTCAGGAAAAAGCAGGAGACATTATATACATGACTTAATAAACCTAGAATAACCATGACACCAAAACCAAGTAAGAATCATTTAAGACGTAAAACACAAACACAACAATCCTTGCCAAAACTGAGCAATCCTCAGGAACAAAAAGAATAACATATTAAGGCCAAAAGAGGTCCATTCCATCACCGCGTGGCTGTATTGACATGTGAAAACCAAATGATGTAATTTCTGGTATTAATATGAGAAATATGGTCAATTTAGATGTAGAGAGGGCTTATAATAATTAGGATATGATTGTTGGAGTCTGACAGTGAGAGACTAGACACTTTCCAGCAAAACGTGGTGAAAAAAAGGATGGTCTCCGTTTATTCTACGTTGCCCTGAAGGTCACAGCGCCCCAATACGGTCATTACCTGATGCTGGGACACCACGGGGTTCGAACGGGGAGGGCCTACTTCCATATGGAATTACTTCCAATAAGCACAGTACAGTACTGTAAATGTATTTTCCCCTATGATTTCTCCATAGTATCTTCTTTCCTCCAGCTTACTTTATTGGCAGAACAGAATCTATAATCCACAGAACACAAAATATGTGATGATCAGGTACTTGTCATCAATAAGGCTTCCGGTCCACAGCAGGCCATTAGTCATTAAGTTTTCAGGGAGGCAGAAGCTACAGGCAGACCGTGCTGGTGGTCAGCATCCCACACCCCAGTGTTGCTATTTAAGGGTCAACTGTCAGTCGTATTATTTAAGGTGATGGTATTAAGAAGGTAGAGATGCAAGAGTCTATCACGGCACAAACAGGATTTTGTTCGTAGAAAATGCTAATAGTTTACAAACAACTGTTAATCCTAATTGGTGACTTTTGCAAGGGGATAGAATTAAAAGTTCAATATGCATTTATTAAACTGATAAGAACATATACTACACTTGATCTTAGCCAAAAGGCTGAGAAGCGACTCAATATGCATTTATATGTGGGTGTATCTATATGGAATTTAAGAACCAAAATGCCATCTACGATAACATCATAAAACACAGAATATCAAGGATAAATTTAACAAAATCTGAGAAAAGCCTGTACCCTGAAACAACAGAATATTGCCAAGAGAACTTAAGGTGGATTTAGATGAGTGAAAACATGAATCACGCTCATGCAATTTAGGATTCTGTAGTGTCAAGATCTCAATGCCCCACACATTACATATGGATGGAATGCAGTTCTAGTTCTATTTCCAGCAACCTTTGTCGACCACCGATGCTTGACATTTAAAGGAGCTGCAGAGGACCCAGAATTGCCAATACAACCTTGAAAAACATGAGCAACTCTGCAAGACTCCCATTACTGGTTCTCGATCAGGCTTCTGGAGCCTGAGTAGGTCAGACCGGAAATCAGGACTGCGCGGTGTAGGAAGACACAGGCGTAGATCAGCGACGAGAAAACACACACAACTAGATGTACAGTGAGAAGAACCTAGGCCCAAGTAATGCCATGGGGAATGGGGAGATTTTTCAAATTATAATACTGGGGACAAGAGAGAATAAGACAATTAAATTAATGTCCTTCTTTCTTTGAGCATAAAGTCTGGGGACAGAATATAGAAACAACCAGTGGGGATCCCTGAAAAGTGACCAGTAAGCACATGGGGGGCAGGTGTGGACCTGAAAAAGTCCCACGACAGGCGTTCCCCAGGTTTTCCTTCTTGGTTTCCCAGCTTGGCCCAGAGGGCTGCGTGGATGCCAGAAATTGGCAGGAAGCTTGGAGAAGACATCTTTAGGGGAAACTCTGCCGGTTCTGCCTCCGACCCAGGGAAGAGGCCTCCTGTGTGCCAGCCGGTGAGGAAGGAACGCGTGTTTCTTGCTGCTTGGTTCTCTCTCTCTCCTGGCACAGGCAGGCTGAGGGGGCTCACCGCGGGGCAGGCAGCTACAGGGCTCACGGGGGAGCCCCTGGAGGGGACCCATCCCACTTCTTTCCCCAGACAGAGGAGGAAGAGGAGCCCTGCTGTGGACTGTGGGCAAATCATGACCTTTCCTCTCTTCTTGCTTCATCCTAAATGTGGCCCTGGTCACCAACAGTGTGTGTGTGTGTGTGTGTGTGTGTCTGTGTGTCTGTGTGTGCACGCGCGTGCATGCACACACCTGAACCCCTGAGAGAAACCTGTCTCTCTGGCCACAGGAGTCAGGTGAAGAGGCGCCCAAGAGGCCCAGAGTGTGCGTTATGATTGGCAGATTTAACAGAAATACAAGATCGGAATTAAAATTAAAATAGTAGTAAAATTAGAAGTTCAGATAAACAAGGAATTTTTTTTTAATATAAGCACATTCCCTGTGATATTTAGGATGTGCCCATACTAAAAAAATTCCGTTATATATCAATGCGGATACACTTTATTTTTCCTGGGGACCCTACACAGAGCTCACTCCAGAGAAACAGCCCCTACTTCCGTGCATGTGAGGCGACTGAAGTCCCTGGCGCAGTCTTACTCCTCGACTGGGCGACAGGTGGAACAGACGCAAGGGGCCACAGCAATGGCTTTGAGAGCGTGAGCACTACATACACACCCCCTCAAGTGACACACGCACCCGGCGACCCAAGCAGCCAGCCAGGCTTTGAAAATGGACGTGACATTGGAACTGCCACCCACAGAAAACAGGACCAAAGACAGGGTCTGAACCTAACCCACTGGGTGCCAATTAAGAAAGTAGTTGACAAAAATGGTGATTCAACATCAGGACAGCTACATGGAGGAACCATAAACTTGAATGCATCGGAAATGCAAACACAACCTGAAACCATAAACAACGTCTAGAATAAAAGAAGAACATAACATGTAATCCTGGGGTGGCCAAAGACTTCTCGGAGCACAGAATGCATTAACGATCAAGGAAAAGTTAATAAACCAGGATTCTCTTTTCTCTTTTTAAATTAGGCTCCACATCCAGCATGAAGTTCAAAGCCACAACCTTGAGATCAAGAGTCAGATGCTCCGCTACCGAGTCAGCCAGGTTATCTCTAAGCTTTTGAAAATAATAATAATAAAACACTTTCTATGTACCAAAATATACTTCCAAGAAAATGAAAAGTGAAGACACCAGACAGAAGCAAAGAATTGGAATATATACGTCGGAACCAGCCCTTCTTACCACGGTATGTTCGTATCTTAAGAAAACAGAAATGCGTAGAGGACTTCTCAGACCACAGCTTTCTGAAGTGGCGAATGTTCTGTGTTTGGACGGGGCTGTGTTTTGCAAAGTGCCTGCATTTTACAGAATTCCTTGAGCTGTAACAGTAGGCAAATCAGTAAGACACTTATAAAAATACTGAAAGTTCAGCATTATCCTCTTCTATTTTGCACAAGGAAAGATACCATAAATGAGACGAAAACAAATGAAGACACAGAAGAGAGGCCACATATGTCAACTCATTTCACTGACATGGATAGCTTCCGGATACATTTTTTTAAAAAACAAGAAATTACTAATTAAAAAAATCTTCAAGACATTTTCAAGTGGGCAAATTAGGGGCACCTGGGGGGCACAGTTGGTTAACTGCCTGACTTCAGCTCAGGCCAGGATCTTGCAATCTGTGAGTTCAAGCCCTGGAACTCGCTTTGGTTTCATGACCTGAGTGAAAACCAAAAGTCAGACACTCAACCGAATGAGCCACCCAGGTGCTCCAGAAGGCATGCATTTCTGTCCCAAAAAGCAGCAATACCAAGCGTTGATGGGAGCATATATAATTGACATAATCCTTCTGGGGGGCAACTAGCAATGTTGAGCGAAGTTAAAGATACCCTTTCTTCTACCACCTGGACCTCCTGGAAAGTCCACCTCCACGTGTGTGTTCTAGAACAATCCCTTGTCGCACCATATTTTCTAGAATATGGTATAATACATATTCTTAAGCATCATGACTTGTCCATCAGATGCAAGAGCTTCTCCAGAGAAAGGGCTTATCTAGATCCCCACTGGACTCTCCCGAGGGCTCCTTCACAGAGAGCAATGCGTGGTCCTGGCCACCATGTCCGATTACGATGACCTGGGAGAGGTCCAATGAGGAGCCTCAGCTGCCCGGTAGGCTCTCCCACGGAACTCGAAAATCTTGACACTCAGGTCGCAATTCAAAAATCTCCGGTTCTGAGCCCCAAGGAATGTATACACAAATTACAGCGCTGAATGTCACGGAGCAAAACTGGAATCAACTTAGGTTCACTGACAGAATTTATGCACATATATTTAAAGTGCAGGAGAGTTTAATGATCTCTGCCCTGTGTTAAAACACATTATACCATCACCCGCAGAAGATGAGTGAAATTCAAACATAATTTTGTGTGGGGAAAAAAACGAGGACCAAAGGGTACAGACCATGTGATCCCATTTACAAGACGTAACCACACATTGTTCACAGAAGCACGAGTGTATAGTAGAAGTATAAAAGTTTGTATGAACAGAAGAAAAACCAAGTCAGGGCGAATAATTAGGTCTGGGCTCCGGGGGGAGAGAAAGGGGAACCATATGTGCAGTCAGTGATTCTGTCTAACTGTTTAAAAACTATCTGAACCAAATGAGGCAAAATATTAAAAGCTCTGCAAGGTGCCAGATTGTTCACTCTAGCATTCCCTATACTTTTCTGTGTGTTTAAAAAATGTTTTAGGATTGGAAAGCATTTACTAGAAACACTAAAAAAACCCCTAACCAACCAGAAAGTGGCTGAGCTAAGATACAAGTCTATGACCAAAGCCACCATCATTAACAATTTTCTTTTCCCTCAGGCCTAACACTTATACAGGGACTCTCATCTTTTTTCAATATGTCTCCATCCCATTTTCCTTCCCACAATTCCTTCCTTCCCCAGCTTTCTCTGTTTGTTATCACCACAATCAGCTCCAAGAAGCCGAGAAGGAAATAACACACACGTTTCAACGAGATTGTGTTTTCAATATGGTTTATTCATCTTCTGAGAGAAATGCATATGTTAGGATCCAATTTCACTGCCCAAACAGAACCCATCGGCACAGGGTCGGAACCGGGTGGATTCGTCACTGCTTCCAGACCCTAACACCCAAGCTTGATGAAGTGTGAGCTCAGGACAGCTTTCAGGGGAGTTGACTGCCATGCTCCCTGGATATTTCCAACGAAAGGTCTCCCGAAGCACATTCTCAGCTTACCAGTCGGGTTAGAATGGCTCAGTCTTCAGCACGAAATGCAACTTTCTTCTTGAACTCAACACACTATTTAAATAATTTGTAAAAGCCTGGCCGTGTTTTCTTTTCTCGTTTGGAAACGTCGCTTTGAGCTGTCAGACCCCTTCTCACTCCATTACTGAGAAATCCAGGAGGCGCGGGAAGGGGTCTGGCACGGAAGACGGGTTTCGAAACAGTCCCCATGTCTCACACGGGAGGGACGGCAGCTTCATACGGGCACATCATGCTGACGCCAGGCTCCATGAGGACACTTCTGCATCGCCCACGTCCCTCTGCAGCTGGACTGCGTAGCCCCAGCCTGTGGATGGCGGAGTTGCAATGGCGCGTGGGCCGCGCACGGTGCTCGGTCAGATGCTCCCTGCAGTGACGGAGCACAGCGTCTAGGTGCTCACTCCTTCCGTGCACAGCTCTACAGAAGACGACTCAGGAACGCGGTGTCTCTGGTGCATCGGGGACTCCTTGGAGGGGAAACGCATCCTATGAGCCAGTCATGAGACCACAGGATTCACCCAGATCATTTCAAGGAATCCCTACAGGGTATGAAACGGGTGCCGCTGGCCTCTGCTTTTACCCAAGAGGAACGTGAAGTCAGAGACGTGTCTTCCCGCACTTCCACAGCCTGCGTGGCGGTGGACCCTACTGCCCGCGGCCTGGAGCTCCAGGTCACGCCGCTCCTCCTTGGTGCGGCGGCTGCTTCTTCCCAGCAGCCCATGCCTTTTCACTCTTCCCCAGCTGCTCCTTTTATGGAACAGTCCATGCTTCTCCACTCTGCCCAGCTGCTCCTTTAACACCACAGCAGATGCTTCTCCACTCTTCTAGCTGCTCCTTAAACACCACAGCATATGCTTCTCCCCTCTGCCCTGTTGCTCCTTTAAGAGCACAGTCCATGCTTCTCCTCTCGCTCCAGTTGCTCCTTTACCACCACAGCTGATGCTTGTCCACATTCCCCAACTGCTCTGTTTTCTTCCCATTTCATGACTGTCCACATAACTATCTCTAGTTTGGGAGTTCTTCCATGTTCTCTTGATCCTCTGCGATCTCTTCCCCTGTGTCCTACCTCTTTGCACCAAAGCTGCGCTGGTTGGGAGGATGCCACGAGTGGAAAAGAGGGGCTTTGTGTGTGGGTCGCGAAGGGAGGGAAGGCCAGCGTGCTCCATGCAGCTGTGTGACGCGGGACGGTGGCTTACCCAGTGCCAGGCTAGGGTCTTCCCCTCCAACAACACGGACTCCTGACACCGAGGCTGTGCGAGCAGAACGGACTTACACTGACACAGGGCCGGCTTCCAGGGCTCACCCGGCCAACGCCCGTGTCTCTTCGCTTCTAACAGCTTCTTAAGGCTTCTCACCAGGAGTGGATCTTCTCGGTCTTGGCTTGAACCCGCGAATCAGATTCAGGATTGCGTATGGAGTCATTGCCAGGTGAAAGCTTTTAGACAGTAAAACTCACACATTTCCAACCTCTTTTAAGGATGCTGCTTCTTAAAATAAACTTTTTATCTGTGAGTAATTCTGGATGTACACAAGTTGTAAAGACAGGAAGTAGAGAGAGTGCCTGTGCACTCGCAGATGTCAGCGTCTTACATAACCGCAGGACACCTGTCACAACTAAGAGATTAACGTTGCGAAGGTACCACTAGCGGAGCTCTGTGCCACCCCTGGGCCCCACTGTCAGCTCTCGGGAACGCCCTCTTCCTGTCCTGGATTCCGGGGCGGGCCGCACGACAATCACCGTCATGTGTCCTCAGGCTCCCACGCCGTAGGGCAGTTCGTGCCCTTCCCCACGCTGGCAGGTACTGGTCTGGAGTTTTGTAGAATGTCCCTCAATCTGGGTTTCAGTGATGGCTTTTTTTTTTAATGTTTACTGATTTTATTTTTTTATTAAAAAAAATTTTTTTAATTTTTGAGAGACAAAAACCGACAGAGCATGAGAGGGGGAGGGTCAGAGAGAGAGGGAGACGCAGAATCTGAAGCAGGTTCCAGGCTCTGAGCTGTCAGCACAGAGCCCAACGCGGGGCCCGAATCCACAAACTGTGAGATCATGACCTGAACTGAAGCCGGACGCTTAACCGACTGAGCCACCCAGGCGCCCCTAATGTTTACTGATTTAATTTTAGAGTGAGTGCAAACTGGGTGGGGGCAGGGAAGGGGAGAGAGAATCCCAAGCAGGCTCCACACTGTCAGCCCACAGCCTCCATCTCAGGAACCGTGAGATCACGACGGTTCAAATTCGGAGAGTCGGATGCTCAACTGAGTGCACACCCCAGGCGGCCCTGCTGACGCTGATGCTTTTAGGAGCGTTAGACTGGCCCACCAGGTCTGGGGGCAGAACCGCCCAGAGGCAAAGGGCGTTTGCCATCACACCAGACCTGGTGGGCATGATCGGGCACTGTTCAAGAATCCGGAGGCAATACCTTACTATGAAAACGTGCCCGATGCTGGGAGGGAGTCCGCAAAGCTCCTATGAGAATGTGTCTGCTCTGCACGTCGTGTGGCACAGGGCAGTCTCGGTTGCACTGGAACCGTGAGGTGTTTCGCCTTTCCAGGAAGAGCCAGGAGCAAGGAGGGACCTGAGGGATGGAGCCACTAGGCAAAGAGCACAGTGGTTAGTTTGGAAGCGCCTCCCTGCCCAGCTGGCGTGAAGAACCCAGTGCCGGCAGCTCTGTGTCCCTGACATCTGCCGCCAGCAGCTGCCCCCTCCGGCTCCTGGCGCCCCCCATGTGCACGCAGCCCCGGCGGTCCTGGGCGTCGGCGGCTCCGTGTGTGGCCTGGCTCGGCCTGGGACTTAGGCCTGCGCAAACAATCATTCTTCCCACGGCGACGGGGAATTAGGATATGTGAACTTTAGCTCGGTTGGAAGGACACACACAATGCACACATTTCTTGCCTACAAAATTCATGCAGCAGATGCCATGGGGTGTTTCTGAGTGCACGGGCACTGGCGTCGGGACTGAGGTTCTGACAAAGCGGAGATGTACAGCCGTCTCCCTGCTCCCTCCTCCTCTCCCCCCTCCTCGGCCACGCAGCCTGAAGGGTCACCAAACCTGTGCCTCTCCACTGCACACTCGCGAGGGGACACAGGCCGGTGTCTGGAGACGGTTCTGATCACTGTGCCTGGGGGCGGGGTGCCCCTGGCATGTGGTGGGTGGAGCCGGGGAGGTGGCTGCCACGGTGGAGCACATGGGACACTCTCCCTGGGAGGCAGCAGAGCTGAGGTCGTGAATCCCTGCTGTCCGCGGGGTCCCAGCGTCCTCAGGCCTCCCTCACGAACCTGGGACACGGTACATTCTTCTTCCTCCTTTCCTGAAGCCTCCTCCACTGTCCTTCCACGTGGAGCCACGCTGCGTCCACTCCGCTGAGTGTCTACACTGGACTCATTCGCTGTGACATCTCTAACGCCCTCCAGGACTACTGTCATCATCAGGGTTTCAGCATCGGCCCCCTGGCTCCGTTTCCTTGCTCCACTGTGGCTGCATGCGTGGGACCCTGCACGGCCCACATATCCTGAGGACTTTGGTCGCCTGTGTCCCTGAGACCCCAGCGTCCCTCCCCGTCCCTGGGCCGCTCCCCACGTCTGTCCTGGCCTACAGGAACTCGCGTTCGTGCGTCAGCCTGCGCTTTCAAATCACTCACGAAGTCCTTAGGTTAGTGTCTGCTTGGACGGCTCGTCCACCCTCTGGGTCGGTGTGTCCCACATGGACTCCTCCTCCTCCTGCCATACTCTCCCTGGGCGTGACTCTGTCTCTGCAAATGACACTGCAGCTCCCTGGGCACGATCTGGGACGCGGCTCCCAGTCACCCCTACGAAGTGTGCCTTCCGTGCCCAGACAGAGACCTCCCTCTCTCCCGGAAGCTCTGTCCATGGTCATGGTCTTCCCGCCGCTGCAGCTGCGAACTCCGCGTTTCCCCACAGAAGCTCCTAGCTATGCTGGCCTTCCTAACCATGTGACCCCCGGTGCCGGGGGACCGCCCTGCTGCGACCCGCATATGTCCCTCCGTCCACTCGTTATTTCACTCCCTCTCGCCACCCACTATGCTCTTGGGTTGCTTTTTTTTTTTTTTTAATGTTTTATTTATTTTTGAGAGAGAGAGGGAGACACAGAATCCGAAGCAGGCTGCAGGCTCGGAGCTCCAAGCATAGAGCCTGACGCGGGGCTTGAACTCATGAACCGTGAGGTCATGACCTGAGCTGAGACTTCAGAGAGTCCCTTGTGCCCGTTCATTCGCCCTCCTCATGCTCAGCCTCACGTCACCACACTGCATCGGTCACTGCTGAGGAGCCGCGTCGGGCCATTCCTGGGACATCACATCTGCTCTCCTGCTCTCACACTACATCTGACTACACCACCCTGCACGCGACAGACGTGGGGGCTTCGCGGCCCCACGGTCACATGAGCCGATTCCTCAGGCCAAATCTCCACACGCTCTCCCACTGCCCTGTGTCTCCGGAGAACCTACGACAATCCGGAAACGAAATCGTACCTGTACCTGGAACACTGGTTCCTTCCATCCCACACCCATCTCTTGCATTTCACTCAAGACTTTCGTACTTCCCCGAGGGTTTCTTGTCTGTGCTCCAGGAATTCTTGCTTTTTTCTAATAGAAGTCCTGTCTGGTGCAAAATGTGTCCATCACACTCAACACATACCCGTCCCGGGAAATGAAAGGCGCGTGCGCTGACACCTTGTGGTTAGAGCCTCACACACAACACCCTCTTTGTTGCGCCAAATCCAGAGCAGCGAGCACTGCGTGAGCACAGAGCTGCAGGACTCTGGGCTGCAAAGCTGCTGGGGCTCCGGAACGCGGCAGTTTTCAACATGCAGCAGCTACACGGTACACAAGTATGTTTTCCGCGTGGGGACATCGGTGCCACGAAGTGAACGGCCGGTCACCCGCGCGGGGAGGCACTGCACACGCACCCCCGGGAGATGAGGAGACAGCAGGGGCAGCGGGACCTCAGAAGCCTCCCGCAGAGCCAGGCTCCGCCTCGAACCCTCCCGAGGGGCTCTCTGTGCTGTCCCAGCTGGAACCGCTCTCCCCCGCCACGCAGATCTGACAAATCCTTCCTCCCGCGCCCTTGGACTTCCGTGCCGTACGCCCACGCTGTTATGTGACAGGCACGGACACAGGACGCTTGCTTTCCCCTCCGTAAAGGGCACTCTCGGGGGTCCGGCACGCCCTCCCGAGCTTCCGTTCCGGGAGACGAATGGCGTCCATAGGACACGACTCCGCAGCCACACGCTCTACCGGTTCGCACGGTCACAAGTCTGCATTTGCTGCCATCAACTCGAGAGGCTGGTTTGAATTTTTAGGTCGAAATACCAGCAACTTTCCTCTTCTAGGGTCATTTGCTTCCGCAAAATTAGTTATTTCTTCAAAATAAAAGCACGCGGGGTGCCTGGGTGGCTCAGTCAGTTGCACGACCAGCTTTGGCTCAGGGCGTGATCTCACCTTGTGATCCGGGTCTGTGCTGACATGTCACAGCCTAGATCCTGCTTCAGATTCAGTGTTTCCCTCTCTCTCTGCGCCTCCCCTGCTCACGCTCTCTCTCAAAAATAAAGATTAAAAAAAAAAAGCCACACAGAGTCCTTGATAGAAAATGTTTCTTCTTATAAAACATGTCATGTTGGCTACAAAACCCAATTTTTCTAAAATAAGTTGAGGACAGAATCTTAACCGTGCGTGTACGTGTCAGTGGCCACATGCCGGCTGCGGAGTTTCCCTACGTTGTCTGCATTCCCTGTGGTCCTCACGGCTAACACGCACTCCGTACTGCCCTGCGGTCCTGGAACCTTCCATGCGCAATATCGACGCCCAACAGAAATCTTCATTCTATGAAAGCTCCCCTTCCCTCAGCCAGAGCTCCGTGAAGTGTTAAAACTCCAGAAACAGTTCCAATTTAGTTACTCAAAATCAAACACAAAATATACAGATAGTATTGTGAGCATGTGCAGAGCCTATTTCCTTTACATCCTCAACTACATACTGGACTCCCCACAGACAGAAGCCAAGGATATTTTTATCCAAGCATGACCATGCATGCCTCATGATTCCAAGGCCGATTTCATTATTTCAAACACTACGCATGTGAAATGTTCAATCTATTTTCAGTGGCTCTTTCAGTTTTTACGTTGTGCTTTTCCAGGCTTCATCTATCATAAATCCTCACCACGCACGTGTCCACCACACCGTCGTGGATAACGCAGACCCGTCTAAAACAAGAGAGCAGCCCCTACCCACATGCACTCTGGACGCTCAGGGAGAATCCCACCCCACTCAAAACACACAGTGAGGACGAATCGTTGGAACTGCCACAGGACTGCTTCTCAGACAAACAAGTCCTCCAATTGCCACCTGATTCTGAGTGGGCTCGGGGAGATGGCCCGCATGTGAACGCCCTGTCAAAACCCGTCCGTCAGCAGGAAACATCAGGCAGCTGAGGGCTTGCTTGTAACTGGTGTTGAAATTTGTGTGCTTTCCATATCCGGCTGTCTATGAACAAGAAGGTAGAAAATCGAGACAAAAATTCACATCATTTAAAAAATCCTAATTTTATTTTATTTTTTTACTTTAATGTTTCATTATTTTTGAGAGAAAGACAGAGCACAAGTGGGGGAGGGGCAGGCAGAGAGGGAGACGCAGAATCCAAAGCAGGCTCTAGGCACTGAGCTGTCTGCACAGAGCCTGACATGGGACTTGAAGTCACGAATTGTGAGATCATGACCTGAGCTGAAGTCAGACGCTTAACCGACTGAGCCAATCAAGTACCCCTAAAAATCCTAACTTTAAAAAATTACTTTAAAAAAAATGTTTATTTTTGAGAGACAGAGTGTGAGCAGGGGAAGGGCAGAATCTGAAGCAGGCTCCAGGCTCTGCGCTGTCAGCCCAGAGTCCGATGCGGGGCTCAGACTCACAAACTGTGAGATCGTGACCTGAGCTGAAGTTGGTCTCTTAGGTGCCCCTAAAAATCCCAATTTTTATTGCTTATTTGAGTGTGTACATGAAGGTCTTAAAAAATAAAGAGATTTAATCTTTGAAGTGGGCAGTGATAAAAAGTAACTTTGACTATTAAAATGCAATTTCCATGTATTTAAAATGTTAACTTTTGGGGTGCCTGGGTGGCTCCGTTGGTTAACTTCGGCTCAGGTCATGATCTCACAGTCAGTGAGTTCAAGCCCTGCATTGGGCTCTGGGCTGACAGCTCGGAGCCTGGAGCCTGCTTCAGATTCTGTGTCTCCCTCTCTCTCTGCCCCTCTCCAACTTGTACGCTCTCGGTCTCTGTGTCTCAAAAACAAAAAAATTTTTTTTAAAGTTAACCTTTAATTTTAATATTTTAAATACAGTGAAGCCACACTATGATATAAATACAGGAAACAATACTGCATACAAACTGCATATGAATCATGCAGCAAAATTTCATTTGATTAAAATTTGTGAAGACAAAGGTTCCTGAGGTAACTAAAGTGACCAAAACCACACTCTGCAGTTTCAGAAGTGGATGTGCTTTGGGGGTGGTACATATTTTATTCCTTTAAACCCATCACTGATCCTCCAAGCCCCTGCCGGAAGCGCTGTCATGCAGTGCTCTGCATTTCAGTTAAAAGTATAACCTAATATTGGAAGTCCACTTTGCCTAAACACATTAGGACATGAGCGTCTTGCTCCCTTTTGTCATCTGGGAAGATGTGTCCACCACGTTACGGTGTCAATAAAAAATCGAGGCAAGACGGACACTTACCAAGAGCTTGCGTGAGGGTTATTAGGTGTTTACGGGAACAGACTTCAGCTCCCCAGTAGGCATCTACTTGGCAAATGTGCAAATGCTTTCATTTTGACCCACGTCCAAATCATATGATTTCAAAGCTAATAAGGACATCAAGAGAGCAGCCAGTGACTGAATGCTCCCATACATGATGAGCTTCTGGAATTCTTCATCGCCGACTGGTGGCAAGCTCCCGTCTGCTCGCGGAAGATGCTGTGTTTATGCGGCCGGTCCCGCGGGAGGAGGCATGAAGGGGCCTGGTGTTCCGAACAGGGGGACGTGCTGTTTTCCCTCCCTCGAGGCCCGCTGGGCCCGTGAAGCCCGCGGCGGGAGCTCTCGACGTTCGCGGTCCGGTCTGGCCCCGGAGACGGTGGGGGCCGCCAGATCCGTGCCGCGTGCAGGGAGTGGACCCGCGTCGCTCCGGCCGCAGCATGGCTGGACTTGACCGCTCGCGCTGGGGCTCTCCGTAAGTGGCGCTGACTCTGCGGAGCCATCAGTTCTGGTTCTGGGAAAGTGTGCCGCGCGGCTCCCTGGTGATGCTCCCAGAGCTCCAGAACGTCTTCTGCCGCTTGGCAGCCCTTTCTCTTTGGCTCACTTCACTCGAAATGCGTTTTTCATGTGAGCATTTTCTTTCTGTTAAGTAGGCTCCACAGTGGAGTCCAGTGCAGGGCCTAAAACTCACCACCCTGAGATGTAGACCCGAGCTGGGATCAAGTGTCCGGCACTGACCCCACAGGGCCACCCGGTGCGCCCTCCCAGGAGCAGTTTTAGTTACTGCCCAGACTCTGACCAAAGACCCTGAGACTATCATCAGTGTTCTTAGGGGTTTACGTATGGCATCCCAGAGGTATTCATGTCTTTGGGAGTCTGCAAAGGTCTCAGAATACATCTTTATGCAAAACTCAAGGCCTGATGCTGATAACATATTTACATGGCTTTGCTATTCTCCAAAGTACTTCCACTGAAATCGTCTTTCTGCACGAGGATGGGTAACATGCCGGGCTGGGCCATTCATCGTAGGAGCCACTTCCAGATTAACCATCAATTTGTGTGTGTGCGTGTGAGCGTGCACACACCTGCACATCTCCGTGACATTGAATTTGAAAATAAGACATTTGCATTTGTGAAACATAATTGAGAAATAACAGGGCCATGATTACGTTGAACCTCGGGGAAGCAGCAGAACCCACGAGCTCATGTAGGAGGACAGCAATGACTAGAAATCAGGAGTGATGTTCAAGTGATTTCAGGTTAATTAAATCAGGGCTTGACCTAGGTGCCCTACGGACCTCCACTCGCTGGTGTGACCGAGGTCAGAGAATCCCCTCGGTGGCCTGGCTCATCAATAAATAACCCAGAGTGCTGATATCTTTATTTTCTAAACCGAAGCCTGGGCTTTAAAAATCAATGTCAAATTAATTAGTCCATAATCAAGCAAAAAGTTTACACTTGCATCACGCAAGCCAGACTGTGTGACAGAAGACCAATTTAATAAGCACAGAATAGGGATGGTGGGGTGGCTCAGTTAAGCATCTGACTTCAGCTCAGGTCATGATCTTGCGGTTCATGAGTTCATGCCCCACATCGGGCTCTGTGCTGACAGCTCTGAGTTTCGTGCCTGCTTCGGATTCTCTGTCTCCCTCTCTCTCTGCCCCTCCCCTGATTATGCTCTATCATTCTTTCTCTTTCTCTGTCTCTGTCTCTGTCTCTGTCTCTCTCAAAAATAAATTAACATTTAAAAAATTTATAAAAGCATCAAGTAATATCTCAATCTCAACAGTGTTCTCATTCAGACCATGTGTCTACACTTCAGAAGCTAATTTAACAAATGAAATCAGTTAATAAATGAAATTAAATGAGGTACCTGGGTGGCTTACTCAATTAAATGTCCAAATTTGGCTCAGGTCATGATCTCACGGCTCATGACTTCAAGCTCCATGTCAAGCTCTGTGCTAACAGAGCTCAGAACCTGGAGCCTGGTTTGGATCCTGTCTCTGTCTCTCTCTCTCTCTCTCTCTCTCTCTCTATGTCCCTCCCCTGCTTATGCTCTCTTTCAAAATAATAAACATTTAAAAATTTTTTAAGGGAATCAAAATTTAAATAAAAAGAAATTTTATTCTTGCTAATTTTCATAACCCTCCTTAACAATTTCTAAGACTTATTAGTAACGTAAACGCAGTTTAAATGTCTTCTCTTCATATACTAGAAAGCAGTAGTAATCCAAACAATACGGTACCGGCACAAAAACAGATGCATAGATCAATGGAATACAATAAAGAGCCCAGGGATAAACTGATGATTATATGGTCAATTAGCCACAAAGGAGGCAGAATATGCAATGGGAAAAGTCACTTCAACAACTAGTACTGGGGAAACTGGACGGCTACATGCAAAAGAATGACACTGGACCACTTTCATAGAGCAGACACAAAAATAAACTCAAAATAGATTAAAGACCTAAGTGTTAGACTTCAAACCATAAAAATCATAGAAGAGAGCACAGACCATAATTTCTCTGACATTGGTCATAGCAACATTTCCTAGATATGTCTTCTAAGAGAAGGGAAGCAAAAGCAAACACTGACGATTAGGACGACATTAAAATAGGAAGCTTCTGCACAGTGAAGGAAACAATCAACACAACTAGATTAAGGCAGCCAATGGAATGGGAGAAGATATTTGCAAATTACATGCCAAAAAAGAGTTAGTATCCAAAATAAAGAACTTACAACAACTAAACACCAAAACCCCCCAAAATGATCGAATTAACAAATGGGCAGAAGATGTGAACAGACATTTGCCTACAGAAGACATGCAGATGGCCGACAGGCACAGGAAAAGAGGCTCAGCATCACTCCTCCTCAGGGAAATGCAAGTCAAAACCACAATGGATACCACCTCATGCCTTTCAGAATGGCTAAAATCAAAAACACAGGACACAACAAGTGTTGGCGAGGATGTGGAGAAAAACGAACCCTTGTGCACTGCTGGTGGGAATACATAGTTGGTGCAACCACTCTGGAAAACAATATGGAGGTTCCACAATCAATTAAAAATAGAATTACCAGAGGGTTCCATAATTCCACTACTGCATATTTACCCAAGGAATAGGAAAACACTAATTTGAAGAGCTATATGCACCCTTTATATTTATTGTAGCATTATTTTTTTTAAATTTTTTAACATTTATTTTTGAGAGAGAGAGAGAGAGACAGACAGAGTGCAAGCAGGGTAGGGTCAGAGAGAGAGAGGGAGACATAGAATCTGAAGTAGGCTCCAGGGTCTGAGCTGTCAGCACAGAGCCCGACGTGGGGCTCAAACCCACGACTGTGAGATCATGACCTGAGCTGAAGTTGGATGCATCATGACTGAGCTGCCCAGGTGCTCTGCAGCTTTATTTACAAGAGCCAAGCTACACACACAGGGCAAGCGTCCATCCGCAGATGAACGGATAAGGAAGGTGTGGTGTATATATAACAGAACAGTACTCAGCCATAGAAAAGAATGAAATCTTGCCATTTGCAACAACATGGATGCAGCTAGAGGATATAATGCCAGAAATAAGATGGAGAATAGCAAATATTGTTATGATTTCACTCATAAGTGGAATTTAAAAAAACGAAGGAAGAAAATAAAAAGAGACAAACAAAATACCACGGTCTTAACTCTAGAGAACAAACTGCAGCTTGCCAGCGGGGAGGTGGGTGGAGACTGGGGGAAACGGGTGACGGGGGTGAAGAACACATTTACCAGGATGAGCACTGAGTAACGCATGAAATTGTTGAATCACTATACTGTACACTAACTATACTGGGATTTAAAACATATATATAAAAATATATACAAATATAGAAGTTTTTTCTAAACTAGATTGGACAACTATATAATAATATATAATACACCTTTCAGAATCATCCTATTTTAATAAATATAATTAACATTTATTTAATATGGGAAATTTTGTTACCAATATATATTTTCATTTCTTAATAAGTTTTTATGTCTTATTAAGTCCTCATATTTTTATGTGCTTTATGTAAAAAAAAGCAGATTTTACACAGATTATTATTTAGGAAACATTATTAAATAAAATAATGTCATTAAAAATTTTTTTTAACGTTTATTTTTGAGAGAGACAGAGACAGAGTGCAAGTGGAGGAGGGGCAGAGAGAGGGAGACACCGAATCCAAAGCAGGCTCCAGGCTCCGAGCTGTCAGCACAGAGCCTGATGCTGGGCTTGAAGTCACGAATTGTGAGATCATGACCTAAACCTAAGTTGGATGCTCCACTGACCCTCCCATGCATCAGTTTTTATAAGCAGGTATTTATTTCTGGGATCACAGAAATGTCTTCCGAGTATCAATGAAGTCAGGGAAAGACTGTAGCAGGGTCTGGACTGATAGCCTAGACCTGACACCTCTGTCCCCGTCAGGTCACCATCCCGCATTCAGTGCCCGACTTCCCACAATTCCAGAAGTTTTAGGTTTAACAAAGCCATAGTTTGTGACATTGTGGACTCTAGTAATGAGCGGCTCATTTACTTATATGAGATCTCAAACCGTTGCAATCCTTTTTCAAGCTGAAAGCCAGCGATGGGGTAGTAAAATGTGAATAAAAGGCATTAATTAATTAGATAAAGATAAAAAGACAATGAAATGGAGAAAGAGCCTGCCCAAGATTTAGGACGTTACCAAAGGCTTTTTTCTTACCTTCAGAATAAAGATAATCATAGACACAGATCCCAAATGTTGAGTATGAAGAATAGAGTAATTCTAGTCGCTAATTTGCCCAAATTAGAATTGAAGTATCTGACTTTATAAATGAATGGTAAGGAAGGTTGGTTTACTCTTTAAAAAAAAATTTTTTTTTAATGCTTAGTTATTTTTGAGAGAGACACACACAGAGTGTGAGCAGGGGAGGGGCAGAGAGACACCCACACAGAGAATCCGAAGCAGGCCCCAGGCTCTGAGCTGTCAGAGCCCAACGTAGGGCTCGAAGTCACAGATCAGACCACGAGATCATGACCTGAGCTGAAGATGGACGCGTAACTGCCTGAGCCCCCCAGGCGCCCCTCGTTTATTCTGAAACAACACTTACACCGCGGCGGCGTTTCATCAACATAGTATTTTCAACTGCTGGCATGATCACGTGTTGTTTCCTTTTTTTTTTTTTAAGCGCAACACGATCTTTAAACTAAATGATCTAGTCAGGAGACAGCTAGTACGTCCCTCTACAAAGGGACATACTTAACAGATGAGAACTGTGTGGAGCAGCAATTATATACGGATGTTGTAAAACACATTACAGTGAAGTCTCCTGGGACTCCAGGCCGCTTACCTTATGTGAATAGACACTTTGGTTTCTTCATTTGTGACATGAGAGAATCAGCAGAAGATTTCAATGGATTTCCGCATATACACGTTTTCTAGCACACTAGCTATGGAGATGCCTTGGGGTAGATCCAACTATGTCCCCACTGGAGCCTTGCTTCAAGAATGCAGCCTCACCACGTGGTTTCTGCTCGAATAAATGAGGGGCGAGGGAAACCGAAGCTGTTGGCCTCCACAGATGGGTTAAGCAGGTGCACTGGTTCAGGTACCGGCTTGGTCTCTCGCTGCGGATCGCATGGGGCTCAGAGGTTGTGCCTCAAGGGCAAGATCTTGGCTGCCCGGCAAACCTCCGCGGCCTTCGGAGAGGAAGGCCACAACAAAACAAGGAACGCATTCCCTGTGAATTTATGGACTGCGAAGATTAGTGCGGATGCATCTGTTTTCTCTTACTGAAAACATGTGAAAGCTGCTGCCAGGGAAGGCAACTTCAAGCCTCTAGTTCCTGAAAGTGAGCCACTGCAGCAACCCCAAGGGGATCTGGGACAGAACCGACACATACAAAGGCATCAGCTGATTGCACCGACGCTGCCACGTGGACCGACACCAGATGGACACTTGGGTGCGTCCTGAGCTCTTGGCTGCGAACTGACATGAGAACAAATAAGTTCGAATTTGAGTGAGAGCGTACATGAGCAAGAAGGGTGCCGGATGTTTCAGGCTTACCCATGCTTCCAGAAAGTTCTCTCTTAACTCTCAACTGAAAATCACAGGTGAAATCCAATGTTCCCAACTGGAAGTTATATAATGTTGAAGAGCAGTGGCCTTTATGGCAGAGTTCATGCTGATACAAGGACTTGGTTGGGATTTACAAGCAGTCCTGCTGTTTGCAAAACTCCAACTGTACCCACTGACACCCGCACTGCCCAATATGGCCGGCACCCACCTACTGCCGTCTCTACCGCTGACAATACAACAACGGTATGACTCAGGCCAGTCACTGAGGAGCACAGAGAAACTGGTCAACAGTCTGTCCAACGGCAGTTTTGAGAACTTTCTATGAGTTGGGCAAATCGCCGGCACTTGAAATTCAAAGATGCATAGAATATAATCCCTTCTCTCAAAAGTCATGATTCACGAGATTAGACTAAGTCTTTTCCTTAGGCCATTGCTTTGTTAGTTTTAGAACGCTTCTCCGATGTTGTCCGCACCCAGCTCTTACACGTGATTTTCTCCTTAGTGAGTGATCGCATACAAGAGATATTGGTATCAATCTTCTCCTTAGTGAGTTACCACATAAAGGATATATTGGGATCAATCTTCCTTTGGCTTCTCCATTTTCCTCTAAAGGACTGAACTGGGAGACTGGAGATTTCAGTTCCTTCTCAGAACTGCAACGTATTTAGGACCTCTGTAAATCCATTTGGCTTCTCTGGACATTGGTGTCTCATGTAAAATAAGAGTTTGAGCAAGGTAATCTGTCTCGTCCCTTCCATTTCTAATGTTCTAGGACGCTGTGACTGAAAGTGGGCTCTGACACTCAGGCCTTACCCCTTGATGTGAAAAACTTCTGGTCTGGGCGCCTGGGTGGCCCAGCCAATCAACCGTCCGGCTCCTGATTTCAGCTCAGGCCACGCTCTCACGGTCCATAAGATTGCGCACCTGTCAGACTCTGCGCTGACAGTGTGGGGTCTGCTTGGGATGCTCTCCCTCTCTCCCTCTCTCTCTCAAAAATAAACATTGAAAAGATAAAATAAAAGCTTATTGTTGATGGATACTATTTCTCACTCTTTTCCTCTAATGGAATAATCCCCAGATAACTTATGACATTCTTTTTTACAGAATTCCAAATCCATCTAAGATTTGTTTTTTAAAATATTTTTTGAAGGGATATGTCTTAGTTCCTAAAGAAAATTCTAAGACAAGATTCTCAAGACATTGTGGAGCACCTCAGCATCAGTGAAATAATGACTGCCATTAACCATAAACATCCTGCTCTCCATTGCCCAAGCCTAGTGAATTGTCAATTCTTGTTGGCACACAATACTGTGTCTTATATTTTATTAACTTCTCATTTATTACATTGGAGGTAAATAATATAGTTCTGCCTGACTATGATCAATTTTCTCATGAAGTATCAGTGTTTTACAAAATGTCTAGCAGAGAGCAGCATGTGTCTTACTTTTCTCTTCAAAGAGAGAACTATAAAGAATACAGCCTGTCACACAGATGGAGAGGTAGATACAGTTTAAGAAAATTATATGATTTCACTTGTGTGTGGAACCTAAGAGTCGAGTTCTGCGGAGCAGAGAATGGGACAGCGGTCAGGGGCTCTGGGAAGACGGGACGGGGAGCTGCTGGCTGCTGGGCGCAGCGGCTCAGTTCCACCACGGGAGGATGTCCTGGAGACGCACTGGACAGCACAGACCCTGCGGTTAGCCGGCCTCTAGGATACACCTGACGTCCGCTGAAAGGACGGATGCTGTGTTCAGTGTTCTTACCAAACCCAGCGGAGGAGGATGATCAAGAACGTGGAAGGAAACTTGGTGAAGTCAGGGACACACTTATGGCCTGGACAGGGATGCTTTCACAGATGCATATTTAACTCCTAACTTATTGAGCTATATATATTAAACATATACTGCTTTTTCTTTTTAATCAATTGTACCTCTATAAAGTTGCTGGAAAAATGAACGGGTACGTATTCAATCTCACTACCAAAAGAAGGATGCACTGGAGAGAGAGAAAGACAGACAGAGGTGAAAAAGATACATAAGCAATGAAATTAATACTTGAGTCCCAAATGCATGCTTTCCTCAGCAGTACCTAGCCTAAGCACCGCAGAATCCGCCATGTGACCGAACACTTCCTCAGCGGGCATCACCTCTAAAACGATCCCCCGGCTGCCGGGCTCGAATATTAACCAACAAGAAATAGTTTCTGAGCCAAGGCGTTTTTTAATGTCATCGGAAATTATGGCTCCTCCCTTCGTTTTATTTGCTTTAGGGGAGGAACTTGTAAATATATTTTTCATGGAAAAGAAAGGAAATACATTTTTGCTGCGGCTACAGAAGCCATTGCTTATAACTCTGCGTATTATTTTCCCTGCACAGTATGACGCTCAGATTCCCAGACATCTTTTGGGACACAATATAGAGGTATAGGAACATCTAGAGAAGCTGGAGGTCTACAGGAGCACCCAACGCGGTCTCAGAGTCTGGTGTGACGGATCTAACAGGCAGGGGAAGGATCTGAAAGCCTTTCCATTTTTTTCCAATTTATTATAAGTGAACAACAGGAAACTGTAAGCAAACAGATTCAGAGATGTGATTTCGTGCACCACGTTAGCTCCATGCTTTGCTATATATCCCATCATGTAGGAAAACAATAAAAACAAGTCGGCCTGGAGTTATGGGCGTTGGCTTTTAATCATTTGGCGTGTTCTGAACATACTACAGAATTTCCCTGAACAATTTGACTGGAACCAGTCATTCCTTGAAACATATGGTCAACCATTACAAAGCACAAACCCTACATGCTTGTGCTCCTGTGTTTCAAGCCTTGTGCAAGATAGCTTGTAACTTGTGTGCACAAGTCTGCACGTTCTCATGGTGCGCAGATGCTCTGTGATAGAAACGACCAGGGCCAAGTGGACCGTTTGATTTGTTTTTTCTCCACCCCGGTCGTTTCGTTTACTGATGTGATGTCTTTTTCCATGGGTCCTAGAAATGAGCTATTTCTGCCTTGCTGCAAACGTGTGAACATGGACAGTGAGAATTCTCGATGGACTGAGACAAATGGAAACTCCAGGACTAAGACATTTTAGGGGAACCTAGAAAAAACGAACAGTCGGTGCTTAGAAAGCCTGGGTCCCTAATGAAACATGTACTCGCTCATCCGTCCCCACCACCCACACCTCAGCTTTCGGAAAGAGCTGGTATACTTCTTTCAGATTGGAAACCTTCTCAGAGTGAACCTCCTCCTGGTCCCAGGAAGATCCTAGACTCCTACCATGGTCCAACCCTCAGGTCAAATGCCAAGTTGCAGAAACATGTTGTTTTAATATGACAGAAAGATGATGACAATTCTTAAAGACCTCCTTCCCCCAGACCATGTGGTTACATTTTTTAAAATGTAATCTCTTTAAGCCCAGTGTGGTGTCCCGTGCTTTATCTACCGAGCTAGCCAGGCACCCCTCAGTTGTTAGTTTTTTACAAAACAGCATCTATTTGGGGGGAAAATCTCCTTATTCCATAAGACAGTTAATGAAGGCTAAAGATGTGAATCATTCTTTTTCTTCATTAGAAAGGGAACAAGAACTTGTCTGAAGGGGGCATGTATTATTTTATCTCCAGGAACCTGAGCACATTGATCTCACTATACTGGGAGAGGCAGAGGAGCAGATGCTAGCTATATATATATTTTGATTTAATAGCCTCCATACCCAACATGGGGCTTGAAACTACAACCCCTAGATCAAGAGTTGCACGCTCTACTGACTGAGCCAGCCACGTGCCCCTTGCATAATCTTTTTTTCTTTTTTTTAAAAGGTATTTTATTGTCAAATTAGCTAACACGCAGTGTACAGAGTCTGCTCTTGGCTTCAAGAGTGGATTCCCTTAATTCCTCACTTACAACACCGAGTGCTCATCCCAACACGTGCCCTCCTCAATGCCGTCGTCCATTTTCCCCGCCCCCCACCTCCAACAACCCTCAGTTTCTTCTCTGTACTTAAGGCTCTCCTGCCTCCCTTTCTGTTTTTAACGTTTTCTTCTTTCCCTTTTCCCATGGTCTTCTGTTAAGTTTCTCAACTTCCACATATGAGTGAAAACAGATGGCATCTGTCGTTCTCTGACTTATTTCTCTTAGCATACTACCTTCCAGTCCCACCCACATTGTTGCAAATGGCTGGATTTCCTTCTTCCTTGCCGAGTAATATGCACACACACACACACACACTGCATCTTCTTTATCCATTCATCAGTTGATGGATGTTTGGGCTCTTTCCATAATCTGGCTACTGTTGAGAGTGCTGCTATAAACACTGGGGGGCATGTGCCCCTATGAATCAGTGTTTATGTTTCCTTTGGATACATACCTAGTCATGCAACTGCTGGGTCACACGGTCATTCTACCTTTAACTTTCTGAGGAACCTCCATGCTAGTCTCCAGAGTGGCTATACCAGTTTCCATTCCTGCCAACAGTGAAAAACGGTTCCCCATTCTCTGCATCCTTGCCAACATCTGTTGTTGCCAGAGTAGTTAATTTTAGCCACTGTGACTGGTTTAAGGTGGTATCTCTGTGTGGTTTTGATGTGCGTGACGGGTATCTTTCGCTATGTCTGCAGGCCATTTGGATGTCTTCTTTGGAGAAGTGTCTATTCATGTCTTTTGCCCATTTCTTCACTGGATTATAGTTTTTGGGTGTTGAATTTGGTAACTGCTTTATAGATTTTGGATACTAATCCTTTATCTGATATGTCATTTGCAAATATCTCCTCCCATTTTGTTGGTTGCCTTTTAGTTTTGCTGATTGTTTCCTTTTCAGTGCAGAAACCTTTTATTTTGATGAGGTCCCAGTAGTTCATTTTTGCTTTAAATTCCGCTGCCGTCGGAAATGTGCCAGGTAAAGAAGTTGCTGTGGCTGAGGTCAAGGAGGTTGTTGCCAGTTTCCTCTTCTAGGATTTTGATGGTTTCCTTTCTCACATTTAGGTCCATTTGAATTTTTTTTTGTGTACAGTGTAAGAAAGTGGTCCAGTTTCATTCTTCTGCATGTTGCTGTCCAGTTCTCCCAGCACCATTTGCTAAGAGATTGTCTTTTTTCCATTGGATGCTCTTTCCTGCTTTGTTGAAGATGAGTAGGCCATATATGTGTGGGTCCAGTTCTGGGTTCTCTATTCTATTCCATTGATCTATGTGTCTGTTTTTGTGTCAATACCATACTGTCTTGATGATGACAGCTTCGTAGTATAGGTTAAAGTCCAGAATTGTGATGCCTCCAGCTTTAGTTTTTTTTTTTCAATATTAGTTTGGCTATTTGGGGTCTTTTGTGTTTCCATACAAATTTTAGGACTGTTTGTTCCAGCTGCTAGAAGATGTTAGTGCTATTCTGATAGGGACTGCATTGAATGTGTAGATTGCTTTGGGTAGTATCAACATTTTAACAACATTTGTTCTTCCAATCCATGAGCATGGGATGTTTTTCCGTTTCTTTGTGTCTTCTTCAATTTCTTTCCTAAGCTTTCGATAGTTCTCAGTGACAAGTCTTTCACCTCTTTGCTTAGGTTTATTCCTAAGTATTTTGTGGTTCTTGGTGCAATTGTAAATGGGATTGGTCCTTGATAT
The DNA here is from genome assembly GCF_006229205.1 of Suricata suricatta. Taxonomy (NCBI): domain Eukaryota; kingdom Metazoa; phylum Chordata; class Mammalia; order Carnivora; family Herpestidae; genus Suricata; species Suricata suricatta. The sequence goes on along the minus strand of NC_043717.1, from coordinate 4,755,183 downwards.
CTGTTGCTACATTACTGGTATGTAGAAATGCAATCCATTTCTGTATGATTTTATATCCTGCAATTTTGCCCAATTCAGTTATCAATTCTAGCAGTTTTTTGGTGGAGTCTTTTGGCTTTTCCATGTAGAGTATCATGTCATCTGCAAAAAGTGAAAGTGTGACTTCCTCTTTGCCAATTTGGATGCCTTTTATTTCATTTTGTTGTTTAATTGCAGATGCTAGGACTTCCAACACTATGTTAAACAACAGTGGTGAGAGTGGACACCCCTGTCGTGTTCCTGATCTCAGGGGGGAACTCTCAGCTTTTCCCCATTCAGGATGATACTAGCTGTGCTCACACAAATCTTGTGTCCCCAAAGATACTTATAGAATAGATGACTATCTTATTCATATACTTTCACTTGAACTGTGCATATTGTTATTTATTTTTCTTGTTCTCAAAGTGATAGATATGCATGTAAAGAGAAGTTTTAAAAATTCTAAACTGAATACTCACTCATGGTCCCCCATAAGTCTTCCTCCCAGATATAGCCACAAATTATATTATAAATATATATCTGCAACACTGAATCTTATTACACATTCTCCTAATGATACATTATTCACATCTTTCCATAGGATTTTTCATTTGCATAGCATTACTTCAAAGTTCAGGGTGCTATTTTATCAGATGAATGTAAAATAAGCTACTGAGTAATATTCTATTGTGAGCAATTATGTCTTCATTGTTTTGCTCTATAAAAATAAACACCTGGATTTGTAGGTCTTTCATATTTCATCTATTCTTATCTTCTAGATAGCTATATCTTTGGGCATTTTTGCAAATATTTTTGTAACTAGCTTATTTGAAACAAATCAAATCATCAAGAATTATATACACTTCAAAACTGGACATGTACTGAATATATACAATAGAAATTTGAGTTCATTCATAAGTTTAACTGATGAAGATTATATGAGGGTTTCCATTTTCACCCTTTTTTTTAAAAAAGGAAAAACTATGTTATTACTACTTTGTTAAATTTTTGCTAAAATTCTAGGGGAAAAAAGTAACATCTTGCAAAATTATTTTCTGGCAGAGGGACATTAGTGAGTTTTTTTTAAATGTTTATTAATTTCCTTCTCTTTTTCTGGAAATTGCCTGTTTACAAATTTGCTCACTTTTGTTTTGCTGATTGCGAAGGGTATCGTAAGGGGTAGTTAACAGATATCAACTTTTTGTTATTGTTATATGACCATTTGTTTCTAGGTAATTGTGTAACTTGAATTTTTAGGTAGTTCATTTTGTATACATAATAAATAAAATATAAGATTTTTCTTCATACTTTCATTTCCTTTTTTCCCCATACTTTCATTTTTAGTTGCCATACCTGGCAATACCCTCCTTGGCAGAAAATTACAAAAGAGTCACCGTGTTTTCTTTTTATACTGTGATAGTTTTGTTTACTACATGTAATGTAAAAAAACTATAATTCACTTTTGTGTGTGTGTGGAGATAGGAAACCAGTTTTCATGAGAATAATCCATCTTTTCATGACAGATATGGAATACTAGTTTAATGAGATATTCTTTCTGTTTATCTGTTACTATATACTTGTTTTCGTGATTTGTCTATTCTACCATGTGTTTATTATTGCTTCAATTTTATGGTCCTATATGTCCCAATGCCCCATAATTTCTATTTTTGGGATTTTTCTGGCTGTTCTTTCCCTCCAGATGATTTTTAAAAGTCAACAAAAGGAAAATGGCTGGGTTTGTTTTGAATTTTTATAAATTAATTTTGAGAAAACTAACAATTCTACAATATTGAGCTGTCTCAGTGATAGTTTATACCTTGTTTCTGAGACACTTCAATTTTCTTTAGCTTTATGGCTTTCTTTATATTCTTCATTCATTACACTTGCTAAGTTTACTCCTGGGAGTGTAATTATTTTGTTTGCTACTGTGAATGCAATATTTCATACATGCTATTTTCCGAGTGTCATTTTGCAATAGGAACATTTTCACACAAGTATCCTCTGTAAGTGAATTCTTGCTTTTTTTTCTTCCTAATCCTTGTCAAACTCTTCAAAAAGTTGTCTTAGTTCCTAGCCCTTTCATGGCATTGTGCAAACACTCTGGGGATAACAGAACACTTTATTTTCATTGCGCTTGGAAAGTCTACTGTTGTCTCGCTTCTGGGCATGAGGTTTGCCTTGTGTCAGCTCTCAGACTAAAAAAGCAGTAAGCCAAGCCCTTCTGACTGCAGTAAGGAATTTTCTTGAATGCTAGCCTTTTGTAGATGTCTGCTTTTGTGGCAGCAGCAAGAGAACCTTGTTGTTCTGACTTTGTACTTAGGACCAACCTCATCACGTTTACTACTGTTAACCCACACCGATTCTCAGATTTCTGGAATGTAATGCTGTCGTAATATGCTCTTTCTAGACAGTATGGACTCCTGCCTGCATTCATTCATTCACTCAACCGATAACTGACCGTGTGCTCCATGCCAATACATGCAATATAATTCCAGAGTGTGAAACGACTAAACCAAGTAATACAAGGGCACACTGAGCAACTAACTTCGGAGTGAGGCAGTAGGTGAATATGGTACCCACAGCCCCATCTCTCTGAGGACCTGATGATTTCAGTGAATGAATGATGAGAAGGATCCCACCTTGAACTAGTTGGAGCACTCTGAGCTGCACAGGGGTTTGGCCTCTTCAATGAGAAAAAGGAACATGAGTCTCGGTGGTAGGTTATCGACCAGTGTGGATTTATGGTCAGACTAATGAATCTTTGAAAGGCTCCTTCTAAAACATTACACGTAAATTCAGACTTTATTTTATATTTTTTTGTAATGTTTATTTATTTTTGAGAGAGAGAGAGCGAGAGACACAGAGCATGAGCAGGGGAGGGGCAGAGAGAGAGGGAAACACAGAATCGGAAGCAGGTTCCAGGCTGCGAGCTGTCAGCACAGAGCCCAACGCGGGGCTTGAACCCATAGACCGTGAGATCATGACCTGAGCCGAAGTTGGAGGCTTAACTGACTGAGCCACCCAGGTGCCCCAATTTTTTTTAATATTTATTTTTTGAGAATACTTCATATTCTTACTAAAAACAGTTCTTTATGCAGTTGTCACAGAACCTGTAACTGCGTCTGCTCATAGAGAAGCGTCATAAACACAAGGTCTGATCAGCTGCTGGCCAGATGACACTGAGGCGTCAAAACTTTCCTTCAGGAATAACGGAGTCAGATCAAGAGGGGAGTGGCTTGATGTCTATCAGATAGACTTTACTTGTTCGACCAGTTTCCGGTTCACAGAAACCCGGAAAGAGGCAGGTTAAGAGATCCCACTACAGCTGGCGCCCTCACCCCTGCACAGCCTCCTCCACTGTCACCATCTCAACCAGAGTGTTACGGTCGATGAGCCTACGGTGACACGTTACAACCACCCACAATCCACAGTTTCCGTTAGTTTCTCTCTTAGTGTTGCCCAGCCTGTGGGTTTAGACACACACATAATGTGTAAACTGTAAGATGCATAGTAGTGTGTGTCCCTACCCTGGTATCCCAGAGAGTCACTTCACTGCTCTCCGCCTACTCATCCCTCCCTCCTCCTGATTTATATTTTAAAAAATCATTCTGCTTCGTATGACACCCTCGAGGTCCATCCACTTGGCTACCAACGGCCAGATTTCATTCTTTCTCATTGCCGTGTAGTACTCCATTGTGTATATACACCACATCTTCTTTATCATGCTAAGTGAAATAAGTCAGGCGGAGAAGGACAGATACCATGTTTGCACTCATAGGTCTAACAGGAGAGACCTAACAGAGGGCCATAGGGAGGGGAAGGGGGAAAGAGAGTTGGGGAGAGAGAGGGACACACATGAGAGACTACTGAATACTGAAAATGAACCGAGGGCTGGAGGGGGAGGGGGAGGGAGGGAGGGAGAGGGGGGTGACGGTCATGGAGGGGGGCACTTGTGGGGAGAAGCACTGGGTGTTATATGGAAACCAATTTGACAATAAACTATTATTTAAAAGAAGTATAAAATTCAAAAATAAATAAACATTTAAAGAAAAGATCATTCTGGCTGTTGGTCAGATAACTGATTACAAGAAGGGGACAAGGGAAGAAGAAAACATGTTTCTATCAGCTGATATTTTGCTTTGCTCCTTGTAAAACTATTACATAAAATAAAACTAATATGATTTCTGTGAGGTTTGGCGCTTAAAACATGGCCAAAGCCGGGAATTTTAAGCCCTTTCCCCAGAAAGAGGCTACATCTGTATGCAAGTTTCCAATCTCCTTTCTGTCGTTCAGCGTCAGCGGACCTACGGTAAGCAGACAGCGGTGACGGCCGGCGTCAGCTCCGAGCAGGCAGACGTCCCCAGCGAGAGGGGGCCGTGCTCAGCCCGGAAAGCGGACGCTGCTGGCTTTGAGTGCGCCGGACACTTACTCTGGGGCCTGACCAGGCCCCTCCTTTCCCGGATGGGGGTCTCTGGTGTGTTCCCGTGACATCAGCACATACTGCGGGCAGTATAACGTACGTGTGCACACATACCCATCCATGCACACACGCATATACACGCATGCACGTATGTTACGTACACAGCACGTCGGCCCCACGCTCGGGGGCTGTGGAGTTCCACTCTAAGCTATGGAATCACCAACCAAAAGCACAAAACCGAGTAAAACGACACATAGAGGACAGCTGTTCACAGGACATGAGTTTAAAGAGGAAGGCGAAGCAGCGGCTTTCCAGGCTCAGCTGGGAACGTGGGCGTCTGTGGACTAGACAGTTTTACCACCGCAACGGCATCACGAGTACTGACTGGGGGCTTCCAAACAGATTTTAGTAAGAAAGCAAACACGCACGACGGACTGCACGAACGATGGGGGAACCCGCGTAAGCTCCGCACCGTGCCGCGGACCTTTGAGACCAGGACACAGACGTCACGCCCTTCCTGCTCCAGTGAGAACAGCATCGCGCCTTATCCTGGCCGATCCACAGACTAAACTATTTTCCAACATTCATAAATGACAGGTTTTTTTTAACTTTGAAGTCTATGCAGACAACAGTGACGGTATTGTTCTCGCAAGCACCAACACTGTGGAAATCACGCTCTTCTGATCCTAGAATCTTGCATTTTCCCTTACCCTCAGCTGACTCACTCCCCAGGTGCTCTTGCGGGAAAAGAAAATGATATTTCCTCTCCCAGGAAGTGAGTGATAAAACCACACGGACGATTCCCAGGCAGGTGCCCCGCCGGAGCTTCTGCGTTGAGAAAACGTGCGAACGCGGAGCGGCGGGTACCGCAATGAACAGCTCACCGCGAACGGTACACTGTGCGGCTGGGGTGTGAGACGCCCCTGCCCCCATCTGGAATGACGGGGTAAAAGGCCTCCTGGAAGTGATTAATCTCGGCCATACGCGGAGCCCGCTTAGGGAGATCTGAGCCCCGAGATCAGTGAAGACGCCTGATTTGCAGGAGGCCGCGCAGAAACCCGCCGCAAACATAACCATCTATGTAGGAGGTCTGCTGGACCGTTTTCAACACATTTTTGTGTTATAACTCACCCCGTGTGAAGTTAGAGAAGGCCTGTGCTCAAACACTTGAGGTCTGACAACGTAAAATGAAGCAAACTTAGACCTTGTCCTGTGTCAACACCAACTCAATGAAGTTTTCAACGTCCTGCTTCCCTGGATCTGGCAGAGGACAGGGGTGAGGCAGCCACAGCGCACACACGCCCGCGGCCCTGCTCTCCCTGCCCGTGCAGGCGGTGCCGGAAAGGGCCCCACAGATCCCGGGCCCCCACAAACGGACTGTGGCCACATGTCCCTCTAAAGAGCCAACGTTCTGGAAGATGTGACATCATAAACATGACTTCAGGAGAGCTCGTCACTAATTTCCTTCTGCCTTCCCGTATAAACCTGTGTGAGGAACCATCAGGGGGTCCTGGCCTGAAAACTCTAGGGGTCGCTGGGTATTAACAATACGTTCCTCCAGGAACTGTTCAGAACGAAGGAATCGATGGGGAAGGACGGGAGAGCTAGATGGCATGTTCTCTCACCGAACTTGTCTTTATTTCCTCTTCAGGGAAAATAAACCAGCTTCCCGGAACAATCCTCCAGATGGACAGGTGCTCTAGGACTCAAAACAAATGCTATTTGATCCAGAATTCTGGCACCCGCACAATAGCCGAAGTCTACAAGGTCTCTGATGTTACCACAGTGCATTTGGACAAAGACCCGATCTCGCTAAGACCGAATACTCATGAGATGTTTGCCTTCCTGGTTTGCCCACGCCACATGCGTGACCATTTTTGCATTTGTTGGCGACACAACTCGGAGCACAAAGTCCTTACAGACACTGAAAATGTCGTCCAGAAGCAAGGATATTAGGACCTTGCTTACTCTTCAATCTCTGGTCTTAGACAATTCCTTGGGGCTGAAAAGCATGTAAGAGATTAACGAATCAATTTTTTCTTTGTTTTTCACTTTTCAAATTCCACTAAGCTTACCATTTATCTGGCTCAATGAATCAAAACCAGAGTTTTAAAATTCATTTTTTGGAATTCCAATTTTTATAATTCCAATTTGTTTTTATTTCTAAAGTAGACCTAAAACTTCTTTCCCTGAAGAAGGCTAGTCATCTAAAATTTCAACCAATGCCAACGTGTCCAATGTTGAGTGTTGTTTTCTAAAATGCTCCATCTTGTGTATGATAGATTAACGGAAAAGATTTTTTCCTGTTTTGTTTTGTTTTCTATAAATCGCAAAGCTTAGCCTCTGGCTAATTTTGCCACAAAAGCATATTGTGCTAATAAATGTCTAGATAAATCTGTCTTTGTTCTTGCCAAGGAAAAAATCGCCCTGACACATTTTTCAGTATTCTAAAATGTGTTCTGGAGGTCAAAGTCACACTGAGCGGTGACTGCTCTTACACGGACACGTGTTTGAGTGCTCTTTTGACAGGGTAGAGCTAAGTCACATAAAATGAGAGCTATGTTTTCGTATTGACTTGGATTACATGATAGCTTACTTCCATCAAATGATGAACACACATATATAAATTACATCTACACAGAAGAGAACCGAATGAAAACTCCCCAAATCTAAGTCAAAGATACAATTTTATAAACCACTTTAAAGTTCTTTCTTTTTTTAAAAATGTTTATATGTTTTTGAGAGAGAGAGACAGAGAGCCAAAGAGAGGGAGAGAGAGGGAAAGAGAGAATCCTAAACAGGCTCTGCACCGTCAGCCCAGAGCCCAGGGCAGGGAGAGAGGTCACAAATCCCAAGACCGTGACCTGAGCCGAAATCACGAGCCGAACGCTTCACCAACTGAGCCATCCAGGCGCCCCTATAGTTTTTTCTTAAATGAAGTCAAAGAACAGAGAAAACGTGACGTGGTGGGCGCTGAGATCTTAGTCCCGGGGTGACGCCCGCCCCCGAGCACAGAACCACACCGCTGCAATCCCTCCGAGGGGGTCTCAGGAACCGGCTCAGGTGACTTGGTCCTAACACAGGAAGTGTCCCTTAACTCCTGACCTGTCCAGCGTTCTTACTCCCCTCCAACATGTTTCAGTGATTCCCAAATGCACGTCCCACGAGCTAGTCCATCTCGTCTACACATTCCATGAGGCAGAAAATAGGCAGAAAACTGGGTTTTTGGTTTTGCTCCCTCTTTTATCCGCAGTGCTTAACCGCATCCTCGGCACACAGCAGCTGCTTAGCAAATACTCATTAGGAAATCAGTGAGAGAAAAGTGAATGAATGAATGCTCACTGTTTAACACAGCTGTTCCGTTTTCATGCTGAGGAAAAAACGTAAGCCACATTTTCCCAATCGGCCACCCATGTTTTTTAAGTCCGTTTCTGTACGGCGACCTCCGTACCTGTCACTTTGAGGAGCAAATAATCCTCAACATTTAGCTTCCCACAAATGGGTGTTCATACAACTGTGTTCTGATGAACATCTTCCTGTGTTACTTATAATGCAAAATACCAAAAGGGAAGGAGCAAACCTCTTTTGTCTCAGACTGCTGACTCCGTCCTGGCCTTGAAAGCATACGGACCACAGCTGCTGGGCGGATTCACATCACTCACCCCGAGTCTCGCTTGCCCAATGTGCTACTGCGTTTCAACTGACCCCCCACACGGCCGTCTCACAGCCTGCCTACGCCTGTCGCCGTGGAAACACGAAAACATACAGGAACATGTTTTCCCAACTCCATATTAACCGTTGTTGACCCTCGTCCGCTCCTCACTCATATTTTGAGACCCTAAACTCTAGTGTTAGAGACGGGGTCCTTTGGGAGTTGGTTAGCTCCTGAGGGTGGCACCCTCATCTGTGGGATTAGTGTCCTTCTCAAAGAGGCCCCAACGAGCTCCCCCATACCTTCCTCCGGCAGGACACGGCGAGAAGGTGGCTGTCCTTGAGCCAGGAAGCGGGGCTTCACTGGGTACGGAACGTGCCGGCGCTGTGATCTGCGGCGGGCAGCCTCCGGAGCTGTGAAGAAGAAATGTGTGCTGTTTAAGAGCCTCCCAGTGTGTGGGGTTCCGTGGCAGCCGCCTGGACAGACAGACACAGGAACACACTCCGAGCAGTGACAACAGCCGGGCAGAGGTACACGCAGACTACAATGAGTAACGTCTTGAAACACAGAGGACCCTGCGGCTTAGGGAGAAAACGAAGCCACTGATCCAAGATGACTCATTCCTAACCCCGTTGTTAGTCAAACTGTTCTATCGAAAACAGTTTCTTCTCATTGACAACATTCTCTAATTTTGAGGCGAGGTGAATATATGTACATCTAAACAAATCACCAAGAACTACCTTCCTGAATAATAATTTACAACGTCAAGTGGTAATATCAAGCGTCAGTCTTTAAAAGAAATGGAAAATGGGTTCTCTGTGGTCAATGGCCATTTCATCCTTTCTAGGGACTCCCTCAATTCAAGTCTTTGAAGCTTTCATTTGCTTTTTTTGGATATTCATATTGAAAGGTCAGAATTTTCATGGTTTCTGCTAGAAAGCTTCTTTCTCTGGGCGTATACAAAGTCCCGACCCTGGCTTGCAGCTGTGAGAAGCTAGCTTCTATGAATTTCCTTCTTTTTATTCCTCACTAACTCGTATTCAGAGAGGAAAAGACAGGCTCACCCACGCACTCTAAAACGTTTCGTTGTGTTCAACGCAAGGGAGGTGGCTGAGAGTCCGAGAAGCAGCTGCAGTGAGAAACCCAGAGTCACCGAGAACGTGACCTCTGCAGGTGTAATGCCGGCAGGTACCCACGCTGGCCTTCCCCATCTTCCGGCAGCGTGGTGGCGACACACAGCTGGCTTTGAACAGTCACTGGCGTGCCTTCTGATAATCAGCGCTCTTCTGGGTTACCTTTTTGCTGGCCACCAGAAATAAAATTGTATATACAGATGAGATCATATATCACCATTCTGGAATATCTGGATTATAAACATACAATCGTATACATTATAAAAATACATACTGTGCAATACATAATGCACATATAAATAAAATCATATATATTTGTCTATAATCTACTTATATATTTGGTGTCTAATATTATTTAAAGAAGAATACAAATACTGCCCAAATCTTGGTTTTTTATATACTTGGCGCTTGATTGTAAGATTTTATTTTATTTAAGTTTCTTTCTTTTTTTTTTTTAGTAATCTCTACATCCAACTTGGGGCTCAAATTCACAACCCTTAGCTCAAGACTCACATGCTCTACTGACTGAGCCAGCCAGGCGCCAGGCGCCCCTTGACTGTAACATTTTACAGTAACAAACGAAACCACATTCAGAGGAGCTCACGGTGTCCAGGGCCCCATGGAGTCCTCTGACACTTGCGTGCAATTCGTTTGCCCAAGTCTAATGCATAAATCTTTCCAGAAGACAAATTTGTAAGTATTTCGTGTTTGTTTTATTAGTAACTAAAACGAATTGGGGCATTTGGTACAAGTCTACCAAATAATATGCTGTGCACTACGAATATTTACCCAGGCCCAGCACACCTTCCATCAGTCACCTTGTGAGGTGACAAAATACGCAGGATAAGGTAATGCCTGTGTTTACTTTGCGTGACAGTACTGCTTAACGTCTAAATGCCGGAAAAACAACATTTTTAAATGGAACAATTAAAGTAACATTTTAGTACTTCACAGGTTTTACTATTATAGCGGAGTTAACCGCTGGCCACGTTGGATTTGCCAAAGTCATAGGCTGTGCTCAAATATTCTCTGAAAAGAGAAAAATTCAGCTTATGTCCTGAAACCATGGGGCTTAGAAAGGGGAGTTGTTACTATCTGATAAGAACGAATGCTCTATATTCCAAAGCAGATAAGCTTTAGGGTGTTTGTGTTTGCAAACACATCATGGCGGCACCTGGGGGGCTCAGTCGGTTAAGCTTCTGACATCGGCTCAGGTCACGGTCTCGCAGTTTGGGGGTTTGAGCCCTGCATTGGTCTCTTTGCTGACAGCTAAGCCTGGGGCCTGCTTCAGATTCTCTCTCTCTCTCTGCCCCTCCCACACTCTCTCTCTCTCTCTCAAAAATAAATAAACATTAAAAAATATTAAAAAAACAAGTAAAACATGAATGTATAAACCAAGAGCAAAATTAATCTCCTTCACTCCTTTTAATTTCAGGATGTGAGACCTCTGGAGTTTAACTGAATCAGAATCTATAGACCAAAGCCCCAGCGAATGGATGTCAAAGGGAACACATGGAAGCTTCCAGATCATCTTAGCCATGTTGCTAATATATAGTATATATTATATAATGTGCTATTGTATATAATGGTAACATACATCATATATATTAGCTGTGTTGTATATTACATTTATTATATGTTAGCACTAATTCACATATATACATACATATATTTATTAGCTGTGCCTTTGGAATGTTCCCCAGCTGCCCACTTGCAAAGCCCTCAAGTTCAGTCTCTCCAGACTCTCTCGTGCGGTACTCGAGGCTTGTGCTGGAATCCCAAGCACCTGAACCATGTGGCAAATCCACTTACGTGTGAGTATGTGAAACATGTGAGGAGCCTGACTAGGAGAAGACAAATATTAGCCCCACTTGACCGCGATGTCAAGTACAGTCGAGGCTGCCCACACTCTGCGCAGGCCTGTGGGAGGGAGGACGGCCCACGGCTGCCGTCACTGGTCGGCCACGGCATTCCTGGCCTCCCTCACAGCCTTGCTGGAGGAAACACGACCGAGCTCTGGGGGCGGACCGGGTCCAGAGTCAGCGTCACCACCAGAAGTCCCCCAGAACTGTGATGTCCGATTGCCACTTAGATGACTGGTCACATCTAAGTCAGGCTGTGCCCCAGGAACACAGACAGCTGCTCACAAAGTGTAGCGGGGACCTACCTGTCCATGTGGTGGCAGGTGGGCTGTGCAGTGAACACAGATGTGGAAAGTCTCATGTTTTCGTGATGTGCTTGAATAAGGGGCCCCTGCAAGCAAACTGCAGAACCTAAGGAAGGAAGACAAATTGAACGTACATGAGCACGGGGCAGGACAAGGTCTATCCGCGCTGGGCACTGTCACCTGTCCAGAATAAACCAAGGTCCCTGTCCTGCAGGACCTTGCTTCTAAGCAACAGTCATGGTCCTTGGATGACTGGCTTTAAAAAACAAGCTGGAAATGACCCAAAGAACAGACAGATTTTAGTCCGGCTGTTTGAGGTTCGGGGACACGGCGCAGGAATACACAGTGTGTAAGCCTCACTTTTCTGAAGATTAGTTTGGAGACATGAAGATCTTCAGTCAACAGAATAGCAACTGGAAGCCAGGTCACTGTCAAGAACAGCCCAATGTCACCTCCGGGAACGCCCTTGGAATGCACCTCTGTGCCCAGAACTGAATTCACCATGAAGCCAAAAGGGGAAAGGAATCCTGCACCCCCCACCTTGCCCCACTTGACTGCTGGAATGATTAACGTAACTCTGACCAAGTCTCACTTGACTCTACTAAGCAAACTTCTCTCACTTGTAATTTCTGTCCCTGGGTCTGCATTTCTCAAGGCCACTTGGGAACAGGAAACCCCTCTTTCCTCAGAAGAAATCCCAGCGCAGTGGGGCGCCCTTGCGTCTGGTCCCCACAGACTGATTTCATGGTACCGCACTTCCTGGTCTACCTGTTCGCGTCTATTCATTCACTCAGGGAGTATCTACCAAACAGTTGAGTGAAAAGCTCATTTCCGAAAACGGATTCGGTAAGTACAGTGCCGAACAACACAGGCGGGCTCCTGGCCTCGGGATCTGGGCGCCGCTGGAGGCTTTCCGCAGTGCAAATGCGTGTGTCACTCAGATGTAACCCACGACATAGAGTGCAGCCCAGACCTTCACGCTCCTGCACATCTTTCTCAAGTTTTCGTGTATAGAAAGAACTGTTCACACAGGAACACACACGGTTGGACCAAGAGCATTAAGCACTTGATATCTGAACATCTTTAATACCATGTATTTTATATTCAGATTGAGAAAAAGCAACATCTTCCCGGAAAAAAAACGAACTTCCACATTCCAAAGCTGTGACTCAACAACTTACTGGGTCACACTGAATCTTACCTTTTGAGCTTCTCTGCCTCCACGAAGGGGGTGAGCCTAGAAATACTCACAGAGCGGCTTTAGAGAGAGGGCGGATGGTCCAATGAGGGCACGGCTGGGACGTGCTCCTATGGCCTGAGACTGGCATTACCACGGTCCGGGGGCGAGCGGGCATTCAAAGAGGAGGCTCTTGTTCTGTGTGGTAGGGAATCCGTGGGCTTGGGTGTGGTCTGGGGGGGGGAGGGTCACGTGAGTACTTGGAGGCAGATGATGACGCTCCAGAGACTTGACCAGGCTGAGGGGACAGTCCCTTCATGGGAGAAGCACCGGGAGGCAAGGCGAGACACCAGGTGTGACCAACCTGTGTAAGTCTTGAAAGTCAGACTATCTCCGTCTACTTCTCACCTCTCCCCCCAGCATCCTGGAAAGTTGCATTTCAAAAGGAAGTGTGCGAATTTCTTCTGGAGATGCGGAGGAGGCATTAAAGACAATCAGATGTCATCAAAGCATCCCTGTGGTGTGGCACCTGTGGGGTTTCCAGATCCGCCCTAAGAGGCCCTGGTCTCCTGCTCCATCCCGCAGCCTCTGTCTCTCCCTGCCATGTTTCCTTTTGACAGGTAGCAAGTCAAGGACATCAGTCTGCTGTTACCTCCTCAGCTTTTGAAAGAAATCCTGGGCAATGTCATTGAGACCCAGAGCAAGGACATCCTGACAGCTGCCGTACCACAAGGGCATTTGTTACCCTGGTGAAATGCAGCAAACAAAAATGTCACATTGACATTGACATGCAAGTATAAAGTAGGAAGAAAATCACGGAGACTAATTGTGTACGTACGATAAAATATTCACTGGTGATTTGTCCTGATTTGACAGTGTGTAACGTAAGAACGTGGTACCTTTCTGTCCTAAACCTTAGTTTCATCTTTCTGCCTAAGGACACAGCAGTTAGGACTCAACTACATTACGGGAACCCCAGAAAGAGGATTTTCCTCCAAACCGGACCACACTTTGTTGAAGAGACTGGACCGAGGGAATAAGTGCCAGGCTTTCCAGAGTTGGTCGGTACCAAAGTCATGCAAAAGTCATTCTGTCTCAATGTGCGTAGGAGCGATTGTGCAGCCACCCAGCCACGCAGGCTCAGGCTTGCTTATAAAGGGACATAATGAGACATTTTGTGTTTGTTTGACTCCATAGGCTTTCGGGTGAGGCTCCATCCGTCAGGAGGTCCGGCTCAGGCAGCAAATGCACTTCACGACAACTCTACTTTCCAACATTTTAACAGAAAACTCCACCCCTACCTCACGTCGAGGAGGTAGGCTAAACATTTTGTTTTAAATATTCCAGGAAATATATGTAGAAACTTTTACTGCTTTCTGTATAATCCTGTATACAGAGAAGTCATTTCAAAAGTACCCAAGACTCAGTGCAGGAGGTCTGACCGGTGAGAGCTCAAGGTGGGGTCCGGAGGGAGGACAGCCTGGCCCAGAACCTCCCAGCACTGGCGCTGGGCCAGCCGAGGACCGCCCTCCTGGCGGGACAGCTACAGTTCCAGCACGTCTGTGCGTGCTCAGGCCCGCTGACGAGTGGGGACAGGGGGACGGGGGCAGGAGCGAAGTCGGCACGACACACCTGCTATAACACAAAACCAGAGCTTCTGAATTGCAAATTTTGAGGCAGAATCCCAGCTCCTGAGAATGTGCAGCCAAATTATTTGCAGCCTGGGATGTAAAAATATGCAGCCAAGTCTAGACCTGTTCTATTTACTTTCTTAATTTTTTTTTTTTTTTTTTTTGCTGTTGAAGTTTTTTTTTTTTTTTTCCTTTCTTCTCTTTCCTTTAAAAGAAAGTGCCCCAGCTGGTGTGTTCATCAAAGCAATTTCGTGAGAATCCACTTTGACAGACTGCATTAAGAATGTTGACTTGGGAAAACAAAAGGCAGTTTTATAATGCACATAAATTATGTGCGTTACAAAAACTGAAGGTTCAGAATTCTTTAATGACACTCAAGCAGAGGAGGATGAAGTTTGGCCTACTTTTCGTTTTAGCACTTCAAAAGGTTTTTTTAGTATTTCACAGCTGATAAAACTCACACAAAAACGTAGCACAGTGCATTTTGATTTCCTATTTGCATTTATTAAAATTAAAGTTAAGTCAACATATATTCATTAACTACCAACTGGGAGCCAAGACTGGGCTGAATACCATTTCTCAGGGACATAAGGGCGGACCGAACGACGTCAGGAGAAGTTTGGGGGGAACGTGTCCCCTCAGGTAAGTAGTCTATGCGAGGTAATGAAGAATGTTTTCTATGTGACTCGGAAAAGTATTGTGTGATTTCAAAGAAGCACATGATTATATCTGATTAAGGGTTCATAAAATATTTTTATTGCAAACCAAGTTGTGATCTACCCATTTCCTAAGGAGTGGATATTAAAGAATCAAGTATGGAGAGGGATTCCATGAGCAAAATCAGCATGATCCACGGGCACGGCCAGGCTGTGTGACGGTGGACGGTCTGTTTAGTGTCTGAAGTACATAGAGATAAAAGTGGAAAAACCAGAGCACTGACAGTAACAAATATGAGAACGCTATGAAGATGTGGGAAGGAAATGTTATGTGGTTAGACTCACGGGAGACATGAGAAAACCCAGAGGGGAAAGGTCAAACAGTTCTTTCATGACTTAGGAAAGCCTGAAAATGACACAGACAAGAATGAAATTGAAACCTGAAGATAAGGAAAAAAATAAATATATAAACGTATAGAATTGACATCAGAGCTACCTCGTGACGGGGATAAATCTAGTTTTATGAACTCTTTTACATAGGAAACAACAAAAAACGCTGAGAGAATAAATGTAAGGAAGACCTAAGGAGAGAAAGGTACGTTGTTTATAGACTGGAGAACGTGAAATAGAAGGCGCCCATTCTTCCCCAGCGTGATTTACAGGTTCCATGTAATCCCTATCAATATTTCACCAGCTTTTCGGTGGCAATTGAGAAGCCGAGATCTCAAATTTATACGGGAAGTCAAAGGGCCTAGATTAGCCCAGGTTTTCCTTAAAAAGATCAAATGTCAAAGGCTTAAGTTACCAGATACCAAGACGTACAATGAAGCTACAGTAATCAAGACAGTAGCACATTTGTAAAACACATGAAAGAAAAAAGAAAGCAGCACAGCAGTAGACCAAAGATCTGTGAAAACCAGGGTGGAATCCGTAGGATGAGCCACGAGCAGAGTCGGCTTATTTAGGAGAAGGTGCCGCATCAGTTCGCTGCGGGGAGGGATTGCCAGTTAAATAAGTCATTTTGGGTCAATCAGATATCAGTATTTTAAAAGAGAATCATTACGTCTACCTCAAGCAAATGGCTGTGAAATATATCATAGACTACCTGCAAAATGTAAAGAGCACAGTTTATAGAAAAAAATAGAATCCAGTTATGAACCTGGGGTATACAATTTTTAAATAGGACACAAAAATCAGTAGGCACAGAAAAAATCTACTCAATTGTTTTTCCTTAGAATTAAGAACTTTTGTTCATTAGCAGACACCAACAGAAAAGTTAATGGATAACACAAAAAGTAAGACATGGTCGTCTCAAAAAAAAAATCCCCACAAAACCCATATCCTTAATATACAAGGTTTTACCCCTACAAGCCATACCAAACAAAGACCACTGAATGACTAAGCATTTTCAAAAGACCTGAAAGGACACTTTCCGCATGAGGATTTCTAAATGGATCACCAAGTTTCTGAAAAGTTAGTCAGCATCATGACCCAGCAGGAAAACACAGACGCAAGCCAGAAGGCACACCGCTACCCAGCTTCCAGAACGGAGGGAACTACAAGCCGAAGACTGATAACTTCAGCTGTGCATGTGGCGGGGAAGGCACGGACTCTGAGCACCTGACTGGTGGGTGCGGGCACACACTCACTTTGGGGAAGAGGTTGGCGGTGCCAGCTCCAGGCAAACAGGTACCCGCCCCACGGGCAGCAATCTCCTTCCTGGGTGCGGAGCTCCGACGGTTCAACACGTGCGTGCAGCGAAGGGAGGAGAGAGTTCATCAATCCTTCACTGGAACAACCCAAATAATCAACAATACAGTGGATAAAAACAACTGCCATCTATTTTTACAAAAACCGTTACCAAGTAATGAGACAAACAGAATGAACTACCGCTGCACAGAACAACATGAACGGATCTCAGACGCAGAACGATCCGCAAAAGCAGCCCGGGAACAAGAGCGTGCGCGGTACGCCTCCATCTGCAGGTCACACAAGGCCCAGCTCATCGGTGGCGATGGGTGTGAGCCCCTGGTCCCTCTGGGTAAATTTGAGGACAACAAGGAAGTCTTCTGGGGTCCTGGGGATATTTGTATTTTGATCACAGCGACAGAAACAGGTATATTTAGCTATAAAACATTATTGAATTTCATGCTTGAAGATTTGTCCACTTGATGTGTGTTATGCCTTAAACATGATCATTTTTTAAGATCTGATTTTTCCCCTTCGCCTGTAATGTGGTAAAATGCTCTATTTTACGACGAAAATGATTGTAAAAGCACTATTTTTTAAGAAAGGGGACAAAAACTGGGGCACCTGGGTGGCTCAGTTGGTTAAACATCCGAGTTTGGCTCAAGTCATGATCTCAGGCCTTGTGAGTTCGAGCCCCACGTCAGGTTCTGTGCTGACAGCTCAGAGCCTGGAGCCTGCTTCAGATTCTGTGTCGTCCTCCCTCTCTGCCCTCCCCCACTCACTGTTTCTCTATCTCAAAAATAAATAAACTTAAAAAAATTTATTTTAAAAATAGGGACAAAAATCAATTTCTGGTTTATTTTTCCCCAGAATTCCATTCACATAAACATTTTCATATAAAATGATGGAGAAGAAATAATTTTCTGTGCTTTACTGAGAAAAAAGGGGACTCTGAGACTCCTAAGAGGCACTGCTATGGTTAGATGTTTTAGTGTTTGTTTATTTTTGAGACGGAGAGACACAGAGTGTGAGCAGGGGAGGGGCAGAGAGAGAGGGAGACATAGAATCTGAAGCAGATCCAGGCCATGAACTGTTAGTACAGAGCCTGACGCAGGGCTCGAACCCACAAACTGCAAGACCAAGACCCAAGCTGAAATCGGACGCTTAACCGAGTGAGACACCCAGGTGTCCCAGAGAATGTTTCTTATTCAGCTTGTTATTTTAATTCCAGTATAGTTAACACCCAGTGTTATCTTGGTCTCAGGTGTACAAACAGCGATGCCACAGTTCTACACGTGACCCAGTGCTCATGACGGTAAGTGTGCTCTTCATCCCCATCCCCTGTGGGCCCATCCCCCACCCACCTCCTGTCTGGGTTCTCTCTAACTAGCAGTCTGTTTCTTGGCTTGTGTCCCCACCCCTGTCTTTTTCCCTCTATGCCCATTTATTATTTCTAAATTCCACATATGAGGGAAATCCTGTGGCATCTGTCTTCCTCTGATTCATTTCGCTTAGCATGATACTCTCAAGCTCCATCCGTGTTCCTGCAAATGGCCATCTAGGATATCTAATAAAAATACTTTGTTATTACAAGACGCAAACAATAATGGGGTGCTTCCTGTGTGCAGGCAATTCAGACGAGGTGACTGTGGGTCCTAGTGTGTGTGAAAAGAGACTCACACGCATGTATCTCTGGGTCCAAACCCTGTGACTTTTGATATTTTCCCCCCAGAAATATTAGCACGAGGCGACAGGGTACTGCAGTCAAGACGGAAGAGGGCAGAATTTTTAAAAATGTTTTCTTAACATTTTTTTTTGGAGAAAGAAAAAGAGAGAGTGCGCGTAGGGGAGGGGCACAGAGTGGGGAGGCTCTGAGCTGTCAGCACAGAGCCCAGCCTGGGTCTGGAACTCGCCGACCGTGAGATCATGACCTGAGCTAAAGTCGGATGCTCAACCCACTGAGCCCCCCAGGGCCCCAGGAGATGGCAGCATTAACATGAAACGGGTTCCCTTCCTAGCTCCGCCACTCCTCATCTCTGGGAACGTGGCCGGACCTCAATCTGGTTCCTGCTCTGGAAAGGGCCGGTGATAATGCCAACCTCACCGAGCTGTCCCGAGAACAGGGTGCGTGACGCACGGCAGGCCTGCGGCACGGGGTCCTGCAGAGCGAGCATTCCGTAAACGGGAGCCACGACCGCCGCTCCGGTGTGCTGGGCTGGGGGCAAGTGTTCTTGCTCTGTCCTTGGATGGACTTTCTCTGGGCACACTGCCTCGCATCTTTCTGCATGCCCCAAACTCTGCTTATCAGGATGCGAGTCATATGGGTCACCCTAATGACCTCTTTTTAATTTAATGATCTCTGAAAGACCGTATCTACCCTGTCTCCAAAGGTAATCACATTCTGAAATACTACAGGCTTAGGGCATGAATGTGTAAATTTTAGGGGAACACAGTTAAGCCCATACAGCGTGTATGTGTATGTGATATACAGCCACATAACATGTATGTATATGCGTACCCACATGTGCACATGTACACGTGATGTATCTGTGCGTGCATAAGCAGATGCACATGCACGTGTTACAAGCACCACAGCAAGTTGATGTTTTCAGGCTGGCTTCCATGTTTTAAACCCCACACGTTCACCTTTCATTAATGCAAGTGAGTTATGTGCATCCGTATTCAGGAAATTATTCCGCGTACCATACGTGACATCAGGGATCTGCACACACGCCTAGGAATTCCTGTGGGTCTTCGGTCAGAGGAAGCCAGCCGCCTCCGTCATATCGACCGGGCATGAATTCTCTTCCTGAGGGCGGACGCCCCGGTTTGCTCTGACTCTGAGAACTGCCCGTGCTCCACATCCCATGTGTTAACCCAGTCGGGGGCTCGTTAAGGAACAAGCCAAGCCGGGGTCTGGACAGGGCGCTCGGGCAGGAGGAAAGGAGAGCAGTGTCTCCGAGGAGGAAGGAGAGGGTCAGTTATGCACAAAGCAGAAAGGGAGGGCACACAGCTGGCCCGCGTGAGTAAGGATGCGTGTCCTCACAGAGGAGGGCGGGCACGGTGAGCAGGAGGGCGTCAGCCGTCACCTGCAGCCCCATCAGCCATCGCAGGCTTGACTCCGGGCCTGGGGGACACAGGCAGTCTCCGGTGGGCTTTGAACGGAGGAC